>NW_026961085.1:0-165000 GCF_021018805.1 Prinia subflava | reverse complement strand
TAGGTTTATTTAGTACTTCCCTGAAACATGTGCCACATGGAATTACTTTGAAGCTGGATCTAACTTTAAAGTCAGCCCTGCTTTGTGTAATGGTGTTGAAACAGAACCTTAGGAGATTGCTGCCAGCTGAGCTTGTCCTTCAATTTTTGTTATAGAACTGCATTTTCCAGAGACTCCACTGGCACCAAGGCCAGCTGAGCAGTTGTAGGTTTGCCAATCAGACCATTCTCTATTATCCCCTCTCAAAATGGTCAGTCATGGTCTGGTCCTTTCTTCAGCAGAACTAGAAATAGAAAGTACTTCTTGCCCTCTCTGGTGACATTGACGTTTATTCATGCTGAAGTGCAGGAATGGCATTTGATCACTTCATAAAAGATGATGTAAAATATCGAAGTGTGATTATTGGTTTCTTAAACACAAGTTTGAGACACAGTGCAGACTTTTGAAAAAAAATGAAAAAAAATATTGTTTCTGGATATTAATAATTCTCAAAATTATAAAATTTTGAAAGTTTAAATAGAACATTTTCCCCTTTTTAGACTAGTCTGTAGAGAAAAAAAATATAATTAGCATATTTTTCAGTTCACAGCAAGGATATAACTAACAAATGGCACATAGCAATGTCAGGTCCTTAGTGAGCACTGCGTAGGTAAATGTGCCACACGTGTAACAAGCAGCAGGCAAGAGAAGAGATGCAGAGGCCCTGCAGCCTTTGATCACTCAAAGTTCCACAGGATTTTGGAGCCTCTCTTTTTAACATAAATATTAATTTTAAGACAAATTACTTCAAAGCAGAAAAGAGAAAGTTCTGCAAAGAAAGTTCTGTTGTCTCACAGTCTCTGACCATCCTGAAGTGGTGGGTGTGCCTGAGTATCAGTTCCACTTGGAATGTGCCCTCACACCATTCTTCCCAGCTTTGGAACTGGATCTCCACACAATACTCTTCATTTGCTTTATTTTGCATGCCCAGTCCTGTGCCACAGCCACACTCTCAGGTCTACAGCTGTGCAAGGCAGAGTCCCAGGCTTGGCTCCAAGCAGACAAAGGGAAATGTTATGGAATTGGCATATATCCTCAGATGCTGCATGGGCTGCCTCTGATTTTTGCAAAACTGAGCCAACAAAAGTTGTTCAGGCCTCAGATTTCATCTGATTGAGCTGTCTGTGGATGCACAGCAGCACAAGATACGTCCCAAAGAGAAATTTCAAGCATGAGCTGTCTTTATTGCCTATCGACAGGTTTAACTGCAGACCTTGGGTGATACAGGAAGTTGAGATTTGTTCTTGCAAAGCAGGAGTGGTGGCTCACAGAGAAGAAAATACCTTGTGTCAGGTTGAGTGTGTTACACACAAGTTTACATTTTCTGGTAGTGTAGAAATGTTCTTCATATTGACTTCATTGGGGGGTTTGTCCTGAAGGTGCTTCTTAGAAAAGTCTTAGAGTATTAGAAGACAAAACAGTCTCTGGGAGGGGATAAACTCTGAGTCTTGCTCAAGGCTACTTTAAAGCAAAGAACATGAAATTCTAACCTCTGCAAAATGTTTGCATGCCCTAATTTTGTCTCTCCTTCATTCTTTAGCCACAGCTACTCTGAGGTGAAGAACAGAACAATAACTTCATAACAAGCTGTTCACATTAAGAGATTAATACAGGAACTGGACAATCAGGAAGTGGAATCCTGGCACCAGTCATCTACTTCAGCCAGCCAGTCTATCAAGTGTAGTTTATTTACTTAAAGTTAAGGATTAATACCTGTAAGATTATGTATGCCATTAATGAATTGTAACTTAATGTCTTAGTTTGGAAAGACAGGTGTCTGCCAGGCAAAAGTCAGCACTTCCTTTGGAATGGAGAATGTACCACCCCCTGCTGAATTATTATAATTTTGAAATTAAGGGGCTTTCAGGCAAAGATGTGGGAAGGATAACAGTTCTTTACTAGGAATATTAAAAATAAAAATGTAGTAGTACAAAAAAGCAAACAAACAAAAGAGAAAAACACTGACAGAGTCAGAATACAACCTGATACCGTGTTGGTCAGGGTGTTGGAAGCAGTCCAATTAAGTCCTCCTGGAGTGAGAGATGTGATTCTGTTGGAGTAGAGATGATCCTGTAGAAGGATCTAGTGGTGGCAAGATGGTGTCCCGATCACCAATACTGGCGGATATCATGATGGTTCGTTTTAATCTCAGAGTGCAAAAGACACACAAAAGGACTTCAAATTAATCACAACAGCAGAGCACTTTTATTGAGTGCTAACAACACAAGTATGCGATAGAAGGAGAGGAAAAAAGAAACAAAGGATAGAGAGAAAAGAGGATGTAGGTGAAAGAGCTACCAACAGAAGAGACGAGGTCTTGGTGATCATTTGCCAGTAGATCCGTCTTCTGTGGGAGATCTCAAAGTCTTGGTAAACTTATGGAGCTTGTTATAGTCTTTTCAGAGCAACATGCAGCTGGCCAAAGATGGAGAGATCTGAACAGGTACAGCACAGCTAGTTCAGCAGCAACCGCAGCCAGTCCAGTAGCAAGCACAGCCAGTCCTGCCCATTGTTCCCATGGTTCCTGTGGGAATGCATACCAGTTTTTGGTCCAGCGAGCACACCTGCAGGTAACACTTGTCAGACATCCCACCTCAGCCAGGCAACAACTCCTGTGTTGGGGTTTCAGGGTTTCAGTCTCTGTCCTTGGGGTTTCAGCCTCTGTCCTTGTCGTCAGTCGTGAGGCAGATGAGGGGATCTTCAGACCCTCTCTTACAAATAGGTCCAGTCTTCCTCTGGGAATCCAGTGGAAAACAGGCTGTCCTGCTGTTCTGAATCTCAGGTTTTATCCAGGTAGGAATGCTTGGCTCCTCCTGCTGGGTGGAGTGTCTCACATGGGATGATGTAATTTTATCAGTCATTTGGTGAGCCCTAATGGTCCATTAACAGGAGACATCCCCCTGGAGGGAGGATGGGTCATAGAAGAGATAAGGAATATTGCTCCATCTGGTTTTAACAGCTGGCCCATTAACAGAAGATACCTGCCCCCTTCCCCCCAGAGTTATGAGGAATGGGTCACAGAAGAGATAAAGAAAAACACCTCCCTAAGTGGTTTCAACAGATGGGAATAGAATACATCTTGCATGGCAACCCAAGACACTTAATTAAGAATATATAAATTAGTGTCAAACTTTTGTATTAAAGAAGTTTCAGCATCGTAAATACTTTTGTTGTTATTGATTATATCATGTTTAAAGCTGCTTTTTCTTAGTCTTTTTCAAGGCTTAGGTTCTGTGCATTGAAATAAATTTATCCATAGACATTAGAGACCCAGTACTTCTGTGAAGTTGTGCACATTTTAAGAAAAATACCGTAGGAAACTGAAATACTTTAGGATAAGTCTAAGACTGTTTTCTCTTCTTTCTCGTTAATGCTCACTCTTTGCCTTAAGTGATAGAAGGACTAGAAACTTGTAGAAAAGAACAAGAAATCACCTTTCGTTGGAGGGTGAAAGAGGCAGAAGTTCACCCCTGCAACTTCAGCCCCCATTGCAGTGATAGCTAAAAGTATTTGCTTATAGCTATAAGTTTTTCCTATAAAAATGCTCCTTCCTTCCATTGTGGAAGACAAAAGCATTTACCAATCGAATAGTTCCTCAGCTTTAATAATATTGGGGAAATCAATGTTTCACAAAAATGAAACATGTCTAGGTTCTGAGCAAGATTATAACTTAAACACGTTAGTATCTATTAATATGCTACTATCAAGTATTTTTTAAAAAGAGAGAGGCAAGGAAGGTATTGTTTACGTGAAATATTTACTGAAAGATTTTTACTCTGGGTGCCAGAAATATAACAAAGATTTTTTTTATATATATATAATGATAAACTACTGAGATTACCAAATAGCAGAAACTTTCATTTTATGCATCTTTTTGGTTTATTTTAATGTAAGTTTTTGCTTACTTTATCCTGTGAAAGTACAGATTATTTGATCAAAACTGAACCAAATCTGAGTGTCCCACTGCATTTGTCAGTTCAAAATGCTGTCAAATGAAAAGGGAAACACTGTCTTTTCAAATCTGATTTTGGTGCTTTTGACAAGATTTTGGTAATATGGCTAGCAGACTTCATCTCCAGCATCAAATCACCTTGTTGTGTGTCACTGTGAACCATAAAATGTTTTCCTTCCAGAAAACAGGCATTCAGTAATTAGGATCATTGTGATTTTTTTCCCCTTAATTTGTAGGTTCAAAGGCACTGCACTCCTGAAAGTGTAAAGGCAGGCAAGGTGCCTCCCTTTCTATTGCATGGATGGGACATTTGTGTTTCCTACTTGAGACCAGGTTGGCCCTGGGTGCCTTGGGTTAGTGCAATTGTTTGCAGCTGTACCCTTCAGTGGCAAAGGAAGAGAAGCCCTCCCAATATGCAGAGCTGCATTCCCCTGGGTGTGCCTAGCCTGTGTCCTGAACACACCCATTCCTGAGTGCCCAGGGTTTACACAGTGGCTCTTGAACTCACTGAGGTCATGCTGCAGCACCTCAGACTGGGGAGTTCCCAGCTGATAAACAATGTGGCTCTTCAGTTTAAAATGCTGTGGAGTTCTCCATACCAGGACCCATTCTGGCAGTTCTGTGCCCTATATCTAAGACACATGCCTGGTTCAGACATGAGCTACCACTTGGGACATAGTGTGCTGCCACAGCTGCCCCAATGTGTGTGATCATTCATAGCCCTGTGCCTGTGTCACTGAGACCCAGCAGAGCTGACAGATTATTTTCTTCACCCCTCTTTCATAGCACTGATCTGTACTCACCTGCACCGTCTGGCATACAGACTGTGCCTATAATGTAGCTGGAGATCAGTGCTGCTGCAGAGGTCCACCACTGCAGTTCATCATCAGACCTGAGGAGCTTTAATAGAAGGTTTTGCTCCACTTGCATTGAGCATTTCTGAAGCCTTGGGAGTGTCCATGACAGCTTGTGTGCTGCAAAACAGCACTGTGAATCTGCATCTCTCTTGTGTACCTGGAGTGGATATTGCTGTTCAGCAAATGCTGGGAGCCCACTGAAGCAGGGCTTGTGATGGTGTTACTGCCTGCCCTGTAGACCTGACCTCCTCACAGAGATACACAAACATTGCCTGTGGTGACACCCTGGCTGGGGTGGCTGACAAAGTGTGCAAGATTGCTGCTGTCATGTGCAGCTAGAGAAACAGGAAAGATGTGCTGGTGAACAGGAGGGGATTTGTTCTGGCCCATTTCAGTGTGCTGCTTCAGAAGGCGCTGGAAATACAGCGCCCCTCCTGGAGGATTCCACTCCATCACCACTTCAATGCTGCAGGTGCTGCAGACAGGTGAGCTCCACACAGAATCTCACTAATCCTTGATCCTGGCTGCTGCAATCCTCAGGCTGGAATTTAGCAGTGAACAAACAGTATCTCTCTGCTCTTTTCTCTCTACTATCAAGCCAGTGCAGATAACTGACCCCAGTCCAAGATATTTCACATGATCAGGAGGAAACCTGGCTTTGGTCTTTCTGGCATGCAGTTCTGCTCAGTGATGGGATACAGCTTAATCACTTGTCTGACAAATCAAAATAGGCTTTGACTATCTTATGTTGTATTTTGAAAGCATAAACTTTGAAAATCCAAAACTTCTGCCAGTTTCAGCAATACTGTGAAAAATAAACTGGGAGGTAAATGAGTATAAACAGAAGGTTAGTTCATTTGCATAGACCATGTATCATAGCACTTTAAGAAAAAAAAAAGAGATATTGATGGTTTCTTTCTTTTCTCAGGTACACATCATTATTGCAAATTAATTTTCCTCACTCTTCCTCCTCCATCCTCACCAACACCAACACAGAAGGATGGAGTGGAACTTGTTCTCAAAGCACAAAATGAAAAGATTTGCAACTCCTGAAAGCTTTCAAAGGAGACACAAGAAATGGCAGTGCCAGGCAGAGCTTTCTGTGGACCTTTGCTTTCATTGAATCCATGAATAATTTGCGTTGAAAGGGGATTAAATACCACATCATTTCATCCCTCTGCCATGGGCAGGGACAGCTATCCCTATTCCAGGTTACTTCAAGGCATGTCCAACCTGGCCTTGGACACTTCCAGGGATGAGGCAGCCACAGCTTATCTGTGCCAGGGTCTCACCACGCTCACAGGGAAGAATTTCTTCCCAATATCCAATTTAATCCTGTTCTCTTCCAGCCTGAAGACATCACCCCTTGTCCAGACACTCCACACTTTGTCCAAAGTCTCTCTTGAGCTCTCTTGGAGTCTCTGGAAGGGGCTCAAAGTATCTTCCCAGAGCCTTCCCTTCTCCAGGCTGAGCCCCCACAGCTCTCACCACCTGTCTCCATAGCAGAGGAGCTCCATCCTTGGGATCAGACTAATTAAACTAAATCTCAAGGCAAAAATCAAGTACCTGATAGCAATGAACCATCAGGATTCCAGAGAGATAAATTATGTTTAATATGTCTCAGCAATTGCAGAAGCTACAGAAAAATAATAAAAGCAAGTAAATTGAGGTCATAAAACAACTAAAACCAGACATACAACAGAATGCTGGCATCTTCAAATCAAGGACACTTCCCCAAACAGCAAAGACAAGGCAAGATTATAAAGTACAAAATAAGGCAAACTCATCAAACTGGGTGAAGTGTAATTGTGGCAGAGGAAATTAGGATCACCAACTCATGGTCACCGACCCAAGAAGCCCACCAACTCCACAGATGAGTGAAAGGCTGGAGCACAAGTTCAATGAGGAGCAGCTGAGAGCTGGGGGAGGCTCAGCCTGGAGAAAATTAGTCTCAGGGGGACCTTCTGGCTCTCCACAACTCCCCGACAGGAGTGTGCAGCCAGGTCGGAGTCAGGCTCTGCTCCCAGGGAACAAGGGACAAGGATGAGAGGACGCAGTCTTAAGCTGTACAAGCAGAGTACCAGGTTGGACATCAGGAGGAATTTCTTCACAGAAATGTAGCAAGAGCAGGATGTGTTATGGAATGAAGTTTGAGCTATCCCAAACTGGGCCTCAGATTTGGGCCTGCAAGGCCTCAGATTTGGGCCCATGTAGTAGTAGATAAACCTGTGGTGCAGTTAGAAATTAAGTTAAGGTGTGAGCATGCTTTAGCTAGGACAGGAGCTGCCTTAAGCTAAGATTGTTTGCATTCTTTCTCATGCTGAATGCCAATAGAAATGCACCTGCAACTGTAAACTATCTGACACTGTATAAAGCCAGCCATTTCAGGAATAAAGAGGAGAACGTATGTTATAACTACATTGGTTCGATCGTATGTTGCTTTTGTTCCAGCCCCATATAGAGACCCTGGTTTCACAGAAAGGTTGGTTAGACTCTGGAGGGGGCTGCCCAAGAAGGTGCTGGAGTCACTGTCCCTGGAGGTGTTTAAGGAATGTGGCACATCAGTGTCATGGTCTAGGTAACAGGATCACAGGCTTGACTTCATTATTTCAGAGCTCTTTCCCAATTAGCCTGAGGAGAGACCTCATTGCTGTATTCAACTTTGTGAGGGAAGAGAAGGGACAGACACTGATCTCTTCTCTGTGATGGCCCAAGGGGACCTGAATTGTGTCAGGGCAGGTTTAGGTTGGATATTAGGAAAAGCTTCTTCCCCCAGAAGGTGCCTGTGCACTGGAACAGGGTCCCTAGGAAAGTGGTCACAGCACCAACCAGACAGAGCTCAACGTGTACATTTGGACAGCGCTCCCAGCCACAGGTATGATTGTTGGAGTGTCCCATGTAGGGGCAGGAACTGGACTCGAAGAATCTTGTGGGTCCCTTCCAACTCAGAACGTTCTGCGATTTTTTAATTGATTCTGTCATGATCACTAGAACAAAATTGAACACGTAAACAAATTGGTATATGAGTGAGAGAACCCTTTAAACGCAGTTCCCAGGTTATCAGCCCGGCTCCTTTAACCACTTAATTGGCTTCTGCTGCCCTTTTGCCGGCATAAGTCACAAGTTGCCTCCCCTTCAGACTCCCGCTGTCCCCCTCAAACGCCCTTTCTCCGCTCCAGCTGCCCCTTGCTCGCCTGTTCTCGCCCCGCCTTGTCCCCATGCTTTTAATTCTTTTCCCGCCCGTGCCTCTCCTCACAGCGGCCACCATGGAGGAGATGCTGAAGGGAGCTCTGGGCACTGTGGTGCTGTGATCGACCGGGCACTCAGGCGGCGGCTGCATCAGCCAGGGCCGGAACTATGACACGGACCACAGCTGGGTGTTAGTGAATAGCAACTGCGAGGGGGAGGTGTGGTGGGATGAGGTTACTGGGGCTGGGTGGGTGCTGTGGTGGGGAGCAGCATCCCTGGGTTGTGCCAGTCCTGGTGTGGCAGCTGGGCAGTGACTGTCTCCTGTGCTGGGCACTGCTGTGGCCACACCTCGAGTCCTGGGGGCAGTTTTGGGCATCTCATGACAAGAAAGACATTGAGGGGCTGGAGAACGTCAAGAGAAGGGAACGAAGCTGGGGAGGGGGCTGGAGCACCAGGAATGGCTGAGGGAGCTGGGAAAGGGGTTCAGCCTGGAGAAAAAGAGGTTCAGGAGGGATCTTGTGGCTCTGCACAGCTCCCTGATAGAAGGGGGCAGGGTCAGGCTCTGTTCCCAAGGAACAAGTGAGAAGAAGCAACTTCAAATGGTGTCAAGGGAGGTTTAGATTGGATGTTGGAGAAAATTTCTTCACACATAGTGTGGTCAGGCACTGGCACAGAGTGCTCAGGGCAGTGCTGAGTTAGTGGTTGGACTCAGGGATCTTAAAGGGCTTTTTCAACCTTAACAATTGTATGATCCTGTGATTCTGTGACTGCAAATAGAGCTGGTTTTGAAGCTTGACTCTATTAATTGGTTTGGAAAGTCATGGTGTCTGTGAATGTCAGCATCATTCTTCTAGCCTCCCAAATGATGGTGTATATTGTCAGTGGCTTTCTAGACACTTGCTGTATTAATACCATATTGCACACATTTTGTGTCTTTGCAGTTTGCACTCTTTCAACTGTAATCAGAGTTTCTAAGTTATAGAGAATGCTAAAACCTAAGTTGCTTTTCACTTTGTTTTACAAAGTGAAATATCTGCAACTGTCAAATTATCATTAAGTCTGATGATGCAGTTCTGTCTATATTGTGCTTCAATAAATATTTGGTCCAAACATATTATTTTATTTTATTTTATTTTATTTTATTTTATTTTATTTTATTTTATTTTATTTTATTTTATTTTATTTTATTTTATTTTATTTTATTTTATTTTATTTTATTTTATTTTATTTTATTTTATTTTATTTTATTTTACCTGTGACTGATGCTTATAGAGACTAATGTTTTTCTTTAATACCTGGCAGGCCAGAAGAATGTTTCTTGGAGAAATGGCAAGCTTGGAAGCTATCCTGAAAATATAGACAGCAAGAGTGCCTAAATCCATCAAGGCTGTAGAACTGCCTGGGGACAATATTGTGCTGGTGATGGAAATGAAAAGCTTAAACAGGTAAAAAATTATTTTTGCCTTCTTTGACCAAAAATTTTGGCTATTATGACAATTAAATCACTTGTTTTCATAGGAGAAACTTGTTTCAATTTTTTATAAATCAAGTCAAGGGACACATGGAAAGATATATGGCAGAGAACTATATAAAATACTTCATAATGCCTCACTTAACAAACTGATAAAACATCAAGAAATGTGTCTGGGTTTTGGTTACTGTTGGCTTGGTTTATTTAGATAATTAGTGGTTTTTACAATAAGGTTACTTTTTATAGTAAGGAAACTGACCAACCTGATTACTTGTTTTGTTGCCTTTGATATAAGAACCAATGCTCAAATGTTTGCCGTGAGTATGCAGAGGCACTTTCCCAAATGAATTAATCTTGATTTCAATATTTTTGCAATTCTTAACCTTCATTTTGATAGTGTCAAACTTTTGACCCTTCTCTGTGACTAGCACTTAAAATGGTGAATCCCATCTGATTCCACTGGTGATCATGACCAGTTTCTTATCTCACTTTCAGAACTTCTGTAGCTGGTTTAAAGTCCTGTCCCTCATCCTGTTCATTGCCAGGGTTTCTGATTCATGAAGAGTTCTCAGTGAGTTCCAAGAGAAAGGGCAGAGATCTTGCTGGTTTGAAATTCAAACAGTACCTTTGGCATGCAAATTCTGGGTGATAGCTACAATCTGTGTTAACAAGAACAAAACAAAGAACTACAGTTGCTTTAAATGGTTGCGCCTTTAGAACAGAGAAAGTTGAGAAAGGTCAAAAAAGGAAAAGGAACATAATTTCGTTAACTTGGGGGCAACTGTCTGTAAGGGTTATTTGCAATTACTACAAGACTTTTCTGAACTTTGTAGAGGATCAGATTTTATTAAAAATAAATTAATAATAAACTAGGCCTACCTGACACCCACCTTTGAGGCCTTTTAGAGAAAAGCAGCCAGAGAGAGTGATAGAAAGAAGAGGATCAGCCTTGTTTGGTTCTATTTTCCAAAGACAGTTTGCATAGGGGAAAAAGGCATTACATGTTCCTTGTGCATGCTTTCATACACATACCTTACTGAAAATACTTATGGAAGTGATATCACACAGGAATTAGTTTATCATTGAATAGTTCATCATTGTTAGTAAATTTATGATTTCGCTTTCAATAGTGGTGTCAGAAACAACCAAATACATTTTGTCTATATTAATACGCAGTCTTGATAGGAAGACAAAGTGTATATTATACTGGAATACTTTGGGAAGTTATTTTGTTAGAGATGGAGAACTTCTACTTGTTTGATAAACATTTTCAAATAACTCCTGGAATATTAAGGTCTAGATTTTTTCATGTGTCAAGAGTTGCTAACATTATTTTTGTTTTTTAGACATTCAGCACTGCTTGGAACTCAGCTGGCTGATCTTTACCTTCATAACTAGCAACTTAGAGGGAAGATGAAGAAAGAAGGGAGCACAGTTGGTACAGTACACAGCTGTTTGCAAATTTAATCTAATGAATAATAATTTACAAAATAATTAAAATAGCTTTTGCGACTTCAGGACAGATTCATCTTTTTCCACTAAAGATAGTATGAGAATAGGTTGGGATGAAACACATAGGTGGGGAGTTCTTCTTTTTGTTTAAGTTTTGCCCTGTTTGGATCTCTGTGACCAAAACACATATTCAAATTGGGAGCCTGAATCACAGTCTCTACAAGGACATGGTATCAGAAGAGCTACAGTACCTCAAAATACAAAAATAAAGAGTATAAAATGGCTGCTTTACACTGAGCTTTAAATTAAAAAAACAGCAGCAGCAACCACTGTAACAAAAAGAACATTAAAGTGCATTTTTTTTTTATTCTCAGTGGAAGCAGCATTGTACCCGTACATAGTTTTTAAGGTTCATTTGCATGGTGGATGGTCAGTATTCTGTCATTTGTCCTGGGTTGAAAAATGTAACCAAAAACGTGTATTCTATTTTCATCTGTTGAGGTCAGTTGGGAGGTATTGTTCTTTAACTCTTGTAAATCCAGGGGTAGAAAGAGGGCTGATGCCTTCTGTTAATGGGACAACTGATAACATCAGATATGGCAGTGCCTCCTTATCTCTTCCTCCACCCATCCTTCTCTGAGGGACATCACCTTGAATGGGCCATTTAAGGCCTCTCACATGACTGATAACATTACTTCATTCCATTGTGAGATGCTCCACCCAGTGGGAGGAGCCAAAACCTTTCCACCAGCATAAAACCAGTAACCCCAAACACCAAGGGAGGCCATTTCCACTGGATTCCCAGAGAATTATTGGGCCCTTTCTTGAGGATCATCTCTACTTCAACGGAGCCACAGCTGTCACTCTCGGAGGACTTAGTTCAGGCTGCTTCCAACACCCTGACAGGTGTCAGGTTTGCATTCTGACTCTGTCAGTGGTCTTTTGTACTATTGCATTTATCTTATTTTATTTTACCCTGTTGTTATTGTTGTTGTTTGTTTCTTCTCTCTCTATTAAATTGTATTTCTGACTTAGAGTCCCACTGGTTTTGCTTTCAAGACAGTACAGTCATTGTTGAATTTTTGTATTCGGTTGAAAGGTAAAGGACAAGGGCAAATGGAAGTCCAGTTTGTGGACTGGTTTGGCTTTCATACAGTTATCTGCTTGGTTATCTTCCACAGGTAAGTTGTATTTCATCAGACTTATAAAATTTTAAGTTTACCTCTTTTTTCGTTGAATGACACAAAGGGACAAAATTATCACAATGTAAATAAATGAATTTTTGTGGAGCAATGAATAAGAAAAAGCATGGTTTATCCTGCTAAGAAAAGTAGTGCTTTGGACAGCACTTATAGCTGCATTGGACACTGATGGCTCTTCAATTTTTTGGGTTTTAATCATTGAGAGAAAATTATTTATTCCCCCAATTTAACATTTTAAGGTAACATTCAATTAAATGATAGCACTTAATATCCTGGATGGTACCAGCACAGAGGCTGTGTAATCCTCAAAAGGTTTATTTGGAAAAGAAGAAAACCTGCATTTTGTGTGGTGTAGGACTGATATCTGCAATGCTGTTCCTTCAGGCGAACAACTGGCACAGTGACTGGGTGAGTTTCTTTGCCAGACAAAGGATTCAGCCCCAGATGGACCTGAATGACAGCAGCTCGGGAGACAGGGAAGCAAGGGAACTTTTGGGCACAGCTTCAGGTACAAGCAATTCTCTCAGTTCTCATTATAGTGACAGGGGGTATCTAGTTATCTAAATGTTATTTTCTTAAAATAAAGTTCCCATTTTTTGATATGCACCAGATTCTGTTGGTAAGAGACTCCAGTTTCTAGGGATTAAAAGACCCTTTATTCTAAGATGTAATGGCTTTTGCCACATCACCCTATGCTAACATTCTAGAGTGAATTCCAAAGTGCTAGATAGCCCTTTGCCTTAATGTTTGTGAAATATTGTAGATGCAGGTAATATTTCTCACCCCCTGGAACATTTTCATGATGAGAAACATACATAAGCAGTACTCTTCTGCACATTGTTGATTTACTGTTTGTATCTGGTTAAGTGACTGCAGTGCTGGATTTTTGGGTACTTCCTCAAGGTCACTGAGAGATGCCTGAGCCTTTTAATGATGAACTGGTGGTGGTTGTTATTAAATCAGGTCAATATTACAGCACCAAATGCAGTTTTAAATTCTTTGCTATCTTCCTAAAAGAGATTTGGATGACTATTCTGCTGCTGGCTTTTATGAAAAATGGAATCCTCTGGATTTGCTCAGCATCTCTGTTAATTTGTTCCTGTGCAGTTTGAAGTTATTACTTTATTTAACTGACTTTTAAAAAGTTTAAAGTATGCAGATGAACCTCTACATTTCAATGTGAACGATTTTAGTAATTTACATGTCTTGCTTTTCCCCCCTGCAGCTGAAGATACCCAGTTTTTTCTGTGGTGTTGAAATCATTCCTTCTCTCCTGCATGGGGATCTCTGGGAAGGAAATGTAGCTGAGGATGGTTCTGGTCCAATTATCTTTGATCCAGCTTCTTTCTACAGCCATTCAGAGTATGAACTTGCAATAGCTGGGATGTTTGGTGGCTTCAGCAGATTTTTTTATTCTGCTTATCACAATAAAATCCCCAGAGCCACAGGGTTTGATAAACACCCGAACCTTTATCAGCTGTTCCACTACATGAACCACTGGAACCAGTTTGGTTCAGGGTACAGAGAGTCTTCTACAAACATTATGAGATACCTTGTAAAGTAAGTTGCTGCTTAAGCCAATTACTTCCTGTGCTGTTTGGAAAACCTCAGACTTGGTGGTGCAGCTGAAGATGTAGTGCTGTTAAAAAAACCCTGTGAGATCCTTGACCTTGCTCAGCTGAAGACCTTAGAATCAGTGAGTGCTACTGAGTACCAAGTGTAGCTTAGTCATCCCTTTTTAGGGTAATTGGGAATACCTTTATATGGAAATATTTGCAGAAGGAGCTTATTCATTTGCATAGTGAATAAACATCTCAGCATCCAGAAAGTGCTGGAAATTATGCAAAGTAATACGAATAAACATTGAGGAAATGCCTAAAAAAGTTGCTCTTTGTGTTTTCCTTTGTCTTCTCCCCTCTTTCGCATCTCTTTGTGAGCATGAGAACAATGTTAACACCATGGTTTGAAAGCCAACAGGAAAATAATGTAGCAGGAAATGTGAGAAGGGATTTCAATTTGCTATTTATTATCACAGAATGGGTGAGGTTGGAAGGGATCTCTGGATGTCAAGTCCAACCTCTCTGCTTTAAGCAGAATCCTGTAGAGTGCATTACCCAGGGTTGTGTCCAGAGTTTTTAAAGACCTCCAATATGTTGTTTATGTGATTCTTTTGGATGGAGACTGTTCTCTTATAAAGTGGTGTGAAATTTTGGTGCTTCCTTGCATGCTTGTAGGCTATTCTGTGCTTTCTGTTCGGAAGAGAACTAGTTCTCTTCTTTTGTTGGATTGTTTTTGTCCAATAGTATGCATTCTTAGAGAACTCTCCAGGTAAGACACCTCCCATGTACACATCTTGTGGAGGTGTGTTCTCTCACCACTGCAGACAGAACATGCTTTTTGACTGTTGTCACTGCCCACACAACAATGCCATCTGGTCGTGGTGCAGTCTTCACATACATTTACTGTAGCTTTAGACTACAGGTGCCATTAGCTAACATTTTATTTCAGTCCTTGTGGAGAAATATTAAAATGCAAGTCTGAGCAAAGAAAAGTGTCTGTGGTGGCAGTAGTTCACCAGAAACAAACTGCAGCCCCAGGAGCAGGGACATTGAGGGAGCTTGGTGTGCTGCCTTGACAGAGGTGGTAAACAAAAGATGGAGTGGCATGGAGGTGTTATGGCCATGTTCTGTTTAAAGCAATGCAGCCAATGAGAGTTAAGCCAAGGAAGGGCCCAACCGGTCACCAAAAGCTGAATTTTGTTTCACTGGCTTGAAAATACATAAAACCTTTTACACATGCATATGCTAATGAAGTAAAACCTGTACATGCTTCACATGTGTGAACTGAAGTCACTCAATATCCATGTAATCATGAAATGAAATCAGCTGGAACTTTGTATTTTCCCTACCTTCAAAGAAAACTACAAATACAACATAGGAGGGCAAGGGGGAAAGAGGAGACTTGCCCTGTGTATCCTGGGATGGGCTGTACCCTACTGCTTCTTCACAGGGGTGCCTGTCAGGTAACGTTTATTCCAAGGGGATTCTACTGCTTGTACTTTATCATAGCAGTGTATTTTATGGATTTTTAAGGATAGTTTATGACCCTTATTTTCACAATGATCAGTAAACCACACTGTTTATGCCTCTGAAATTTGGAATGTGCCCACTCTTAATGCTGCACCTTTTGTGCATCTGTGCTCATGAGAGTTCTAATGCAGACTTAGAGTGCTACACTGTTCATTCTAAAATATTATCTGTGCAGGTTTCCCAGGCACTCAGACAGACTAAGGAGGGGAAGATGTAGACAGCTCTGTGCCCAGTATCTGTGGATAACCTGAAAAGCAAGGGGGTCTTCCTTTCCTAAATTTTTACATCAGTCCCCACTAAGTGCATGTGCCGTAGCTCTTGTGGTAAAAGACATGAAACCAAAGGAGATAAATATGTTATTCAGAGGACAGCACCTCACCAGTGTCAGAATTCCTTGATGATAGTTTCACAGACTATGGGTTTTGCCTCCAAGATGTTAATACTGAAATTGTTCTCTTTTTGATGTAGGCTGGTACTGGCACTTCTGTGCAAGTGCACCAGGTAGGTGAGAGAGGTACATGATATCTAACGTGCACTTTCAGTGTCAGGGAATTACTTTTATTAACTAAAATGGCTTTGCACTGGACATTGGCATATTACTGCGGTTTTTTTTGGGTGCTGGTTTTGCAGTTACACAAAGTGGAAGCAAGTTTGGAGAAGGCTGTTAACTTCCTTTAATTTTTGCTCTTAGATTCTGCTTTTTCTCACTGGCTGTTTGACTCTTCCTACACAAAGTCTGCTTGGTAAAATAGGTTTTACTTTTACCTTCTTGCTTAAATAAAAGTTTTCTAGTTGATTATGATTGTATCTGTCTCCTAAATTAAAGCCTTACATCTTGTGTTTATTCTCGGGGAGCTGCTTGCTCTGATCTGCTAAAAGTCACTACTGTGTGAGAGAGTTATGATTATCAGAGGTGTTTATGGGAATATGCAAGGTCATGGGTTGGTCTGGAGCAGTGTGTCACTGAAGAAAATGTATGTGTTATTCATTACAGTGTAATTTGAGGACTTACTCTGCCTTCAAATTTTTACATATTTTACCAGTGTGTGGATGCTGATGATAAAATGTTGTGTCCGTGCCTTTTTCCTCGTTCCATTCACCCAGACTTAGTCCAGTTGTTTGAGGAAATGCTGTGGAGCTTTAATCAGCAGTCAGCCTGGTTAGATCCCTCAACTGATTCATCTTCCGTAATACACTTAGAAGTTATTTAACAAAGTTTTTCTCTTTACAAATCTGCCACAAAGATGTTGATTTTTCTAAAATACCAAATATTTTTATTATTAGTAGGGCAAAGTGAACATGAAAGTGGATTTTCTGTCAGTCTTAGATGTGAGAGAAACTCACTGATAATCAGTAAGCCTTCAGAGGTGAAGGCTTTTCCTAATAGAACTGAATCAAAGAATTTTTGTCATTGAAGAAAAATGGTGTTATTTCCAAGTTACACAAATGTAAACAACTGTATTTAGAGTGTGCATTTAAGGGATATTGTGCTCATTTTTTCAAAGCTATTTAGTGCTGTCATTAAAATTGGAAAGAGTATAAAGAGGCAGAAAAATGGGATATAACAGCAAGATCCCCTTTTCCATGGATCTCTTGTCTTTGAGCCCTCCTAAACAGCAGTTGAATCTGGAGATGGAGAAGTGTTGTGAGAAAGGAGCCGAGTATCAAACAGGCATCAATACGATTGGGTTTGATCTCTCAGTTTATTACTTGTATTCTACTTTTATCAGGTTACAAAAAATAAAGCAAGCACAGCTAAACAGTTAGTGATTGGCTAAAAGTACATATGCATATACCTTAAATGATTGTTCATTGGTCCACGTTTTTTGGCATATAATTTGCCTTTGTTCTACCTTATGAACAGCATTCTGTTTTCTACATCCATGAAAAGGCCTAACAAGTTGTTACACATCTTTAGCATCCATGAAAAGGAACACTAAATTATTATAATTGCTACTTTCTTACTAATTCAAGGCGTTCAAGACCTGCACAGGAACGGTACAGACTCTCATATCATTCCCTGGTAGCAGGGATTGTTCAAACCTCCTATCAATAAATCATGACCTCGCTCCTACAAAAATTCCTCCTCAGAGAAGGGAATGAAATCTCTCCTGATGGCAGGGTGCTGGTGGTTCCTCAAAACCAAATATTGCAATTCGACAAGGTAATTTGGTTTCTTTAATACACTTTGTGTAGTTCTGCAGTGCTCTTATAATTCCTTCTCCTGAGAATGTTTTATTGCATTAAGTGTTCTATGTTAGCATTCACCTTTTTCTCTCACAGTCTGAAGATTGTGTCCTGCTTCTCATCCGTTCCTGTGTCTCGACTTCCTCTGTAAATTCTTAGTCTGATGAGCATATATCCTTGTATCCGTGCTCTCATTCTGAATGTCCTGGTTCTCTATCATAATTTTACTGACTTTCCATTTCTGTTTGGACAAGGAAAAGGGTAAAAAATCCAAACAAACCACTGGGTTTTTCTGGAATACACAGTGTATTTGTATTTTATATTGTAAGCAGTTATAACGTCCTCTAGTAACAGTTCCACATCTTCGCAAGATGTATCACACTACATGCATAATTTAAACTAAATTGTGAAATTAATTCCTTAGGGAATTATATGGTGGATTGGGATATGATTATGCATAATTTGAGTAACATTCATTTCTGCCTTTGAGAGAGGTTAGGGGAAGGGAAACCTGGAAACTGGAACTCAGTGGGAAGAATCGTAGGAAAATTCAGGTTGGGACAGACCTCAGAAGGTCACTCATTTCAATCTTCTCCTTAGAGCAGGATGAGCTACAAGGCCAAGTCACTTAGGTCTTTGTCTGGTCTTGGAACACTCCAAGAAAGGAGTCTGTACAACCTCTCTGGCCTTTACCATCATTTTTGTAAAGATACCTCTTTGAAAGAACCTGCCTTCCTGTTGAATCGCTTACAGTTCCTGCATGGCCAACATTTCAGTGTGATTTCTCTTTTCATTGTCGATGACTGCCATCACCTGCAAAAACTGCCTCCAGATTCAAATGTTGCACTCTAGTACTGATTTTCCATGTGGTTTTCATCTTCAGTACTGTTCCAAAATAGATCTGGTGATTTAAACTGCTGTGAGGCTGTTTTAACAGAAGTAAAAGCAGGTGGAAACTGTATAGAATTAGTTTGTCCTTAGACATTGAATATGACAAAAGAACAACTATTTCTTGAATTCCTAATAGTCCTCACTTGTCAAATATTTTTTGTATCATCCCTGCCCGGCCCTGCCCAAGCTCCCATACAAACCTTTTATTTTGTTCTGCACCGTTTCCTTCTGTGCAGTCATGCCTTCTGGCATTGTTGCAGCTTCTGTCTATGTACAGCTCACATATATTCCACCCTTTTCTCCTTCTGTTAGAACTGAACTCTCCACTCAGCCTTTCTCAACCAGGATCAGTTTGGCATAAAAATATTAAGATTTAATGTTTTCTTGCAGGTTATTAGTGAGTACCTCAGTCCCAATTTTGTCTATTCAGTGTAACTCCCTCCTAGACTTTTTACTTTACCTGACTGTTGCAGAGTTTTTTGACCCCATGTGACACTGCTGTATTGTTTTTTTTCCTACAATTTTTATACCAAGCTATACCAAAATCCTATACTTATTACTAGAAATAAAATACTGAAGTAAAAAGCATGACCCATACATTCAGAAACTTTTCCTTTTCTCTGTGGAGGCCTTAACTAATCCAGCTGAAATTAATAAAAAATGTTCAATGGTATATCAATAAAAATGGATTTGCTACAAGCGTCCACATTAGGTTTCTTTTACTTCAGTTATACCTAACTCCCACTCCTTTCCCTCCCAATACATTCTATACATCTTCCTATATTTGTCTTTTTTAAAATTCTGGAAGTGTAAAGTGTGAGAAAGTATGATGAAAGACATCACAGAGATGTATTTTTAAAGTACCAACAAAATCTTAACAGAAAATACTGAAAAAATATTGCTTGTTATTGTATTGTATTGTAGAAATAGGCATGTATCACAAATTACTATGACTTCGGGTCTGTTAATTTCGATTTTTATCCTTATAGGTTTGATTTAGACAATGAGCAGAGTAGCTTCAGGTAGAGGACCAGCAATGCAGCCAGAAGGGTATTGCAAAAGTGTAATACTATTGGGGAATAAAATTATACCTTTGGGGTGCAATGCCGTTAATTAAAGAAAAAAAATACAATTACAGCAGAGGAAAACTACTCCTTTAAAAGTTACTATTTCAGAAAATGAAACAGAAGAAACTTATTTCTGTCTAACTAGTGTGAAGATCTGTAGTTTAAAAAACATTTGTATTGCTTTATATTGTAAGATAATAACATTGCAAAAGTTTTCATTAAGTAAGATATGTTAATATTAATTGAAATGATTCTTTAGGCAGAAAGAACTACGAAATCCACTTATTCTTAATGCCACACTCACACTGTGTTTTTTAAAGAAAATTAAAACATAGCTTAACTCTGCTTATGATGCATTATGCACCTCAAGTCTAACATGGTGTACTAGTTTGAAAGCAAAACCAGCGAGACTCCAAGTCAAAAATATAATTTAATAGAGAGAGAAAAAACAACCAGCAAAAAAGGAAAAAATAAAATAAAACAAAAATAAAAAATAAAATAAATTTTAAAATAACAAAATAAAAAATAAAATTAAATTAAAAATAATAAAATAATAATAAAAAATATATACCACACTACATGTACAAAGGACCACTGACAGAGTCAGAATACAAATACCCTGTTGATCAGGGTGTTAGAAGCAGTCCAAAATAAGTCCTCCCAGTGTGCCAGAAGTGGCTCTGTTGGAGTAGAGATGATGCTCAAGAAAGGGTCCAGTCTTCCCCTAGGAGTACACTGGAAACAGGCTCCTGTGGTGATTGGGATTGCTGGTTTTAGCCCAGTATAAAGGCTTTGGCTCCTCCCACTGGGTGGAGCATCTCACAATGGAATGAGGTAATGTTATCAGTCATGTGAGAGGCCTTAAATGGCCCATTCACAGGTGATATCCCTTGGAGGAGGATGGGTGAAGGAAGAGATAAGAAGGCACTGCCATATCTGGTGTTATCAGGTGTCCCATTAACAGAAGGCACCTGCTCTCTTTCCCCCCTCGAGTTACAAGAGATGAAGAACAGTATATCCCAACCACTTTCAACAGATGAAAATAGAATACACGTTTTTGGTTACATTTTTCAACCCAAGACACATGGAGAAGGAACATCTTTCCACATACATGCCTAAGTTTGCATGTCATATATACTCACAGCAGTCAAATAACAAAAGGAATTATACACTTTGCGTCCAAGATTAAATTCTAAATTGCATTATCTAAGGCCTAATTTTATGATCATGATCTCCAGCTTTCTATCAGCTGGGATTTAAAAAAAAACCCAAAACACAATTGTTCAAGAAAGAAAACATGTTACAGTTTCTGATATGATGATCCAATTTCAATACTAGAAAATGTGTGTCTCTTCCATTGTTACCTTTTATTGTTTTCTCGTGTCTTTGATTTAGGTGGGACATCTCCTTTAAACTTTCAATTTACTGTGGATATTGCATCCTACAAATATTCAGAAGCCAGGAAACTTTATGGGCTTAAGATTGCTAAGTGTAAGTTAGGTACTGATAATTCTGGTAGTATGATATCTAAAAAGTCACATTAAAATATGATCCATCAGTTTAACTAAAACAATGTCAAAAATTAACTAGGATTATTCTTTTATGTTCTTCCTGTCATTTGTGTTACAAGGCACAAAGGGTGAAACAAACTCAGTCTGTCTATGCCTAGCAAAATAGTAGAGGTTTTATATCTCAGATGCAAAGAGGAGGCACTTGCAGCAGATGAAAGGCAAAATTTTAGTTCACACAAAAAGGTCACTTACTGTCAGCCCTATGAAGAAAACTTCAGATTCAGAGTAACACTGAGTCAGACTTTGGAGGATGATACACTCTGGAAGTGCACACCTACACTGAAGGTATAGTGAGTATAACAGGAGCTCGTTCCTCTGTATCTCACCCCAGCATGACAGGATTACTCAGGAGGGAGAGCACTGCAGATAGGAAAATGCTAGCTACAAGGCTGCATATTGTGACAGCAGAGAGATGCATGGTTTTAGAAAAGAATTGCGTCTCTGAAGCCAGAGATGTTTTGCCATAGAAAAAGACACCCAAAAGATTCCTTCATAAGATATTAGAGGATAATTTAAGGGAGCTATTAAATAACAAAAAAATCTTCTCTATAAAGAGCCTTCTAAAAAAGGTCAGCAACTGGCTTTTGAAACCAGTGTTGTGAAGGAGGCATTTCCTTAAAAACATCATGGTTTTCTTTTCTCTTCAACAGACCATGAAAAGTCATAACTGTACTAGGAATATGTTTAATATTGATGTAATAATACTTAATCTAAATATTTATTACAAATACATAATACAGTAACAAATAAAGCTGTTTTAGAGTTCTGCTAGCACTTTGCTTTCCATTATATGGAAAGACAAATATCTGTCGTCTATGCGTATCTATCATTTACAAGCTTTTCACCCTCCCTTCCTTTCATTTAGAACCTCCAGAAAACAGAGATCACTAGAACACTGCCTCTGAGAGGAATTACGAAGCAAATGAGCCTGAGGATGCAACTTCTGAGAAAGGAAGAAAATAGAGGATTCACTGCCAGTGAACCGAAAAGAAGGCAGGGAAGGAGTTTCAGGCTGCGAGCACAGCTCATTCCTACCCGCGGAGTGCAATCCTGCTGTCCTTGCCTGCAGAGTCTGTCGGCAGCGCTCCCAGCCCCATGCTCCCAGTGCGTGGCAGAGGTGCCGCCTACCCTTCCCAGAGCGCGGAGCACCAGCGGATGCAGCTGCTGTGGCCCCACCAGGCAGTACCAGGCAGCCCAGAGCCACCGACACCTCCCCACCCTGTGGCCATCCCAGTGGGAAGGGGCAGTGGGTGGGCGGCCGGGGAGGGGCATGGCTTGGCTCCTTGGCTTCAGCCATGGAAACTCCTCCTTCTGCTGTCCTCAGTCCGCCTGGCTGCTACAGGGTACACGGCGATGCCAGTAGTGGCCTGATGTTACTCTGCCCGGCACCATGGGCTGTGAGCTTTGATGGCCATGCGGCTGTGTCAGCATCCCTCGTGCAGACACCTGCTGCTGCACCCTGGTCATGGGTAGAGTGAATGGAACTGGGAGCCATGGGTGAGAATTCCAGTGCCAGCCAGTGCCAGTGAAAATGAGAAGTTGAACTTTTCACATAAAACACCTCAAACTTCCAGATTACATCACTTCCTGTCACTCCTGTAAAACAGCAGCAATGACTGCTAATGCTAGGTAGATGCCCATTGTAAAGGGCTCTTGGTGTAAGAATGACCACTGTGTCTGTAGGGTTGTATTCTAGTGATTTTTTAATGTTTCCTGCCTACTGAATACTGTCCAGATCATGTGAAGACATGGAAAAAAAAAACAACAACAACAACAAAAAAAAAAAAAAAAAAAAAAAAAACAACCCATCAATCAAACCTCCAAAAGTAACCAGAATGGATACACAAATGAGACTAAATTCCTGTTGGTCACCTCTGCCAGTACTGATGATTAAAATAGTAGTTTTAATGGGATCATGTTGAGGTAGCACTTTGTGCAAATGACAGTGACATGAGGGATGAACTCTCTTGCAAGCAAAATACTTAAAGATTTATAAATGACTGCTGAATACTGCTTTTACAGATCTTTTTCAGTTGTATTTGATGATTATTTAACTTTTCATGTCTACTGTAAGCTACTTTTACCTTCAGAATAAAATGGCAGTAGGGTTTTTGTGCTTCAGTATGGTTTTGTAGAACAGCATTTCAAAAATGTACTTATGCCAATAAATATTTTAATGATTTCTCCTGTTTATGTTTCTAAGCTCCAGCAGGTAAGTCACATCCTGTAGAGGAATTTTTAGAAGAGTGAGGCCATGATTTATCGATAGGGGGTTTGAACAATCCCTGCTACCAAGGAACAGTATGAGAGTCCATACTATTCCTGTGCCGGTCTTGAAGGCCTTGAATTAATAAGAAAGTAGCGATTGTAATAATTTAGTGTTCCTTTATCACGGATGCTAAAGATGTGTAACAACTTGTTAGGCCTTTTCATGGATGTAGAAAACAGAATGCTGTTCATAAGGTAGAACAAAGGCAAATTATATGCCAAAAAACGTAGCCCAATGAACAATCATTTAAGGTATATGCATATGTACTTTTAGCCAATCACCAACTGTTTAGCTGTGCTTGCTTTATTTTTTGTAACCTGATAAAAGTAGAATACAAGTAATAAACTGAGAGATCAAACCCAATCATATTGATGCCTGTTTGATACTCGGCTTTTTTCTCGCAACAAATTGGTGACCCAGCCGACGTGATGAAGGACTGGCACTGAGGTCCAAATTCTGGATTACAAGAGCGAGAGCTGAGCTCCAAATTTAGGATTACTAAGATGGGAGCTGCTGAGTTGCTTCAGACTCTGGATCAGAGACGGAGGCTGTGAGACAGGAGAGCAGAAGTGGCCCCATCGACCGGACATGGGAGCTGGATTCTGAGCCAGGTGCACCCTCAGACTTCTGCACAGTAAGAAACTGTAAGCTATGGAAATAGAAGCTGCAGTTCAACTGCTGCAAAGTATTCTCTCCAAGAGAGGGAAAGCAGCAGAAGCAAAGAGCCTTCATGATTTCATGAACTGGGCATGGAAACAGGGGAGTCTCCAAGAAATTCCTTTGTTTTTTAGCCCTGGTGCATGGCAAGAATTTGGGGAATGTCTGTGGCAGATGGTGATAGCAGGAGGAAAAACGGGAAAAGAAGCATAGAGTTATGGGGAAATTTGGAAGTTGGTGACTGAAACGTTAAAAGAAATGAAAGCAGAACAGCGAGTTGCAATGATAGCTGCCCAGACACTGAGTGTTGAGCCTCTGAGTGATGAAAAGAAAAAAGGTGGATGTTTTGCAAATCTTTTTAATACTAGTGTTAAGCCAATCAGAGGTGTGGTTGCTGTGCCTGAGAGTTCTGTTGCTGAATTGCAATGTTGTGTGCAAGAACAGGGCAAGATAGACTCTGAATCTGTGTGTCTTGAGTAAAGACTTGAGCAAAAATCTGAACAAAATGCAGATATAGCAGCTGGAGGAGAAATGTATTGTGATTCTCAGAAAAGTTTTCCACAATTGCCATCTAGTGGATTGAATGGTCAGTCTCCTGATGAGGTACAGCTGCCAGGGAAGGAACAAACAGATAACATGATGAAAGAGGTTTTAAGAAAATTAAATGATCTTATGGTGAAGCAACAAAGACAAGATAAATATCAGATAGAGCCAACTGCTCCTCCGTTGCCAACCTGTAAACAACAAATAAGACCTTTGAAACAAATAGATGTTCCTCAATTGAATTCTAATCAAGGACAGAGAAATTTATCGACTCGGCAGTCGGGGATCATTTGTGATGCTATATTTGAGGGAGAGTGGCAAGCTGCAGCAGCCATCACTTGTCCAGTTATAATAGACCATGTCAATCAATTAGCTGAATGGAGAGCACACACTTGGAAAATTTTACAAGCAAAGCAGATGGTTACGCAGCATGGTCTGAAATCTGAGGCTGAAAAATCTATTATAACATGGATTTTTCAAGCAGATGTGATGGCACCAGTTGACTGTCAGAATTTAGCTTGGTTGTTATTGACTCCCTCTGAATTTTTAATGTGGGAAAGTTGAATGGTACCGAAAAGCACAAATGGAGGCAAATAAGCCACGGCCTCTGGGAGATTATTCATATGGAATTACTGCAGACATGATTACAAGAGAAGAAGCTATGCTTCCACAGCAACTCAATTACAGTATCCTTTGGAGTTGCATCACTTGTCTGCTCGGCTTGCTCAAGAAGCTTTGTTTAGTATACCACAAGACAAAAGGAGTCCTGCTTTTTCTAATGTAAAGCAAGGGATTGGTGAAAGTTATTCATATTTTGTTAATCATTTGTGGGATGTAATCAAAGATAATTTGGATTTACCAGTTGAAATGAAAGACTATCTTTTTCAATTGCTTGCATTTGACAATGCCAACAGCAAAACAAAATCTATTTTAGTGACTTTACCACAAGGATCGCCTGTTGATGGAAATGCTTTTGCGTGTCAGCAGAGCAGAGCAACAAACTCAGACTGCCATGGTAGCTGAGGTTGTGAAAGAGGCAATTGGAACTCAGACCAAGTTAATAGCAGCTGCTTTGAAAACAGAAGGACAACATTCCTCAACTGTAAATCCTAAAAAGCAGCAAGGAAGCAATTTAGGTCCATCAGTTTATCAGTGTGGACAATCAGGACATTTACAGATAACTTGTGATCAGATTGTCTGGTGTGATAAATGTCAAGTTGATACTCATGCTACTGTGGCTTGTTGGAAATTGGGAAACGGGATCAAGAGCGCGAAGGGAGGCCGCACAAAGTTAACCGTAGCCCCCGCTTGGGATTCTTACATCAACAAAAGCCACCAGAGGGAGCCTCGGAGTGGATGTGGAAACAACAATAGACATTACTTTAACTAATACTACAGTTCAAAAAATTCCATCAAATGCTACAGGTCCTCTTTCTACTGAAGATAGTATTCTTGGAGGAATTTTAATTGGAAGATCATCAGCTGGTATAAAAGGACTTATTGTAATTCCAGGTGTCATTGATTGTGACTTTGAGGGACAAATACATATTATGGCTTATACTTTAAATCCTCCAATGTTTGTACCTAAGGGGAACAAAATAGCCTAAACAGATGCAATTTTTAACAACCAACCGTATTTTGTTTTTCAGAAAGACACACAAGAAGAAGACCTTTTAAGAAAGCGAGGAACGGGAGGTTTTGGTTCCACAGGACCTGCAGTTTGTTTTACACAAACAATGTCACAAAGACTATGCAGACAATTACTATCACATGTTTGAGAAAAACAAAAAGCATTGTTGCAACGCTTGAAATGGGAGCAGATGTTTCTATATTAAATAAAACAGCATGGCCTGCTGAGTGGCCTCTTCAAGTACCACCAGGCCAAGTGCTAGGTGTTGGTGGTGCATCTGCTCCTCTTGTCAGCATGCATCCAGTCACATTTTGTTTCCTTGAGGGAGAGTCACCTGAGGGACAGTCAGTTACATTAAGACCTTATGTGATACCCTTGCCAGGAGATTTACAGGGATTGATTGGAGGGATATTTTGTCACAAATTGGGGTTGTTCTTACTACTACTCCAATTCAGTCTTTTGAAGTTAGGCCACTGAAGAGCAGCCTCCAGTCCCAGCCCTCAAATGGCTCACAGAAAAATCTGTTTGGGTGGATCAGTGGCCAATGACAACTGAGAGGCTGAAAATTGCTCATCAATTAGGTGCAGAACAATGAGCTGCAGGACATGTTAAAACATCAGTTAGTCCCCGGAACATGCCAATTTTTGTAATTCCCAAAAAATCAGGTAAATGGAGATTGTTACATGACTTACAACAAGTCACTTCACAGATGCAAGCAATGGGAGCTTTGCAATCACGTTTACCATCTCCAGTCATGTTACCACAAAATTTGCCCTTGTTAGTTATTGATTTAAAAGATTGTTTTTTCACTACTCCACTTTGTTCGCAAGACACTCAAAGGTTTGCGTTCACTGTGCCATCTGTAAATACAGATGAACCAGCCCAACGATTTGAATGGACAGTTTTAGTCCAGAGAATGTGAGACAGTCCTTGCTTGTGCCAACTTTATGTTGCTTGCGCCTTGAAACCAATTCAACAGCGTTTTAATGATGCTGTCATTTATCACTACATGGATGACATTTTATTTGCATGGCAACACGCATTTAGTGCTCAGGAATCAAAGATATTTGTTCATTGTTAGAAAATAAAGGCCTGTTGTAGCCCCTGAAAAAATTCAATTGACGGCTCCATGGAAATATTTCGTGTGGAACACTTCTGATTCTCAAATAAGCTCACAAAAAATTACTCTTTCCATTTCTGCTTTGAAAGATGCTCAACAGCTTTTGGGTGATTTACAATGGGGTTGGACCATTGTGGGAATTATAAATGAGGATCTTTGCCCATCGTTGCCACCTTTAAAAGGTAATGCTACTGGATCAGTCCTGTCAATTATCTGATAAACTGTGAGAGTGTTTGTTAATGCTAAGTAACAAACTTCAGTCAGGTTGGGCCTCTCGACTACTCATGAGGTGCCTTTGTCTCTTTTAGTTGTTAATGCAGAAGATATCCCTTTTGCAGTCATCTGTCAATGGCAAAAGAAAAAGGAGGAGTATGACCCAGGAGGGGAAATACTTGCCATTGATGCCATTGACAATGACAGTAAAAAGAAACAAAATAAGAAACAATCTAAAATTTCTGAATTTTTAATTTTAGAATGGATTTTTCTGCCCGCCTCACCACCTGTAAGTATTTACACTCAGACAGAAGCTATCGGTACTGTCATTTGGAGAGAGTAGAACAGAATTGTAGAAATTTCTGGGACAGAATCTGTAGACATCAGTATACCTGTCCAAGCAGAGGGTCTTGCATGGCAGCTTCAACATGCGTGTCCATTGCAAGAAGCATTGTCAGAATATTCAGGTGTGATTCATTCTGAACAACCAAAGGGATCTCTGTGGCAGATCATCAAGAAAAATCGATAGATTGAACAACCAAAAGGTATGCAACCACCTGTGAAAGGTAGAACTGTATTTACTGATGCTGGAAAGGCCTCACACAAAGCAGTTTATGTTTGGAAAGAAGGTAATGTCTGGAAATCTCAACACCTTCAAGGAAGTGTTGGAGATTCACTGCAGACTTTGGAACTGTCAGCAGTGTGTTGGGCCATGTCTACCTGGCATCAGGAACCTTTGAATGTAGTATCTGATTCTCTTTATGTTGTTGGGGTTGCACAAAGAATTGATGATGTTTTGTTGAGGGAAACAAAACATGTAAAATTAGGGCAATTGTTTATGCAACTCAGAAGTGCAGTTAAAATTCAAACAGAACCATACTGTGTTATTCACATTCGAAGTCATCAGTGGGATCAAGGTTTAGGAGAGGGAAATGCTCGTGCTGATGCACTTGTGAGCACAGTTCAGCACATGCCTCCCCAAGATCAGTTTGGTCAAGCACTAAACAGTCATGACATATTTCATCAAAATGCAAAAGCTTTAAAAAGACAGTTTGGACTCTCACATGCTGAGGCAAAAGGAATTGTTCATGCTTGTCCACAATGTGGTAATCATGGGCCAGGCCTTGATTTGGGTGTTAATCCTAAGGGTCTCAAAGCGTTAGAGATTTGGCAAATGGATGTTACACATGTAGCAGAATTTGGAAGGTTGAAATATGTACATGTATCTGTAGACACATATTCAAAAATGGTATGGGCCACTGATCAAGTGAGAGAAAAAGGTAGGCATGTATGTAAACATCTCACTGCTTGTTTCGCTGTTATGGACGTGCCAGAAACTGTAGAAACAGATAATGGTCCTGCCTACATCAGTGAAACTGTCAATGTATTTATGAAACGATGGGGTGTGAAACATATCACGCTATTCCACATTCTTCCACTGGTCAAGCTGTCATTGAACGTACCCATCAAGTACCGAAAAGTTATTTGCAAAAGCAGAAAGGAGATGAGAAAGATCCTCATCAAAGACTTAATAAGGTTTTGTTCACAATGAATTTTTTATGTCTCACTGAAGGACATGAAGAACCACCTGTTGTGATTCACCATTGGACTGTAAAAAGTGGAAGGCCACAGAGTCTTCCTGATTTGCTTGTGTCCTACTGGAACCCTAAAACAGGTATCTGGGAAGGGCCTGCACCAGTTCTTTTTAATGGTAGAGGTTATATGTGTGTTTCCACAGGTGAAGGTCCATTGTGGGTGCCCAGCAGATTTACAAGACCTGCATGGACGAAGAAGACAGTGGAGATAAAGATTGTGTCTCACTGAACGAATTACATGATTGACTAATTTATTGAAGTGTTCACATTCAGATTCTGAAGACATAGCGTCAAATCTTTAATGGACCATTATTTGAGAATTTAACAATATCTGTAGAATTAAGAGTGTTTAATTTAGCTTGTTTTAAATGTTTTATGTTAGTTCCTTTAATTTTATGCTGTCGTCATTGTTTTAAGCTTTGTTTTTGCTTTTGATGAATTGATCCTTTTGGCCAGCAGACATTTGAGGGAGATTTGAGGAATTAGATGCCAGAAAATAGAGAAGAGATTGTTTTAGCCTGCACAAAATGGGCAATCAACAAAGTTTTTGCTATTTCAGAATCAAGCCTACTCACTTCTTTGTTGGAATGGTCACATCGTTATTGTGGAGCAGAACAAACTGTATCCTCCACCAAATAGATGTGCCCCAAAATATGTGGGCCACATGGGCAGATGAGACAGGTCAGAGTTCTTTTTGTTTATCCATGACTTCTGCAGGAAACCCCTTCAGAACTCGTCTGATAGGGATTCCTGGAATAAATGTTTCAGAGTTCAAAGGTTATAGCACAGGAAAACGTAGAAAAAATGTCAGATGCTCGTTGTATGGCTGAATTGATTCCTAAATTAATGAAACCATTGCCATGGTACCCACAGGAACAGGACTTATTGGGGTCTCAGCCCATTGGCAATTCTTCAAAAAATTGGACACAAACATGTTTTGGATTTGGTGGATCTACAATTTAAAAACCTACAAAGATGGTCAAGATGGACAAATGTGACTTCTGTGTCACCATGGTACACATTTAATGGTATAAATAGCTATTGTGGAGGTAACACCACCTCTAAATCAGTTCAGGGTTTTGGATGTTTTGGCATGCAAAATATCAAAAATCAAATGAAACTTTGGAACAATGGCACCCCAAAAGCTCTTCCTCCAAATATATTTTTAATTTGTGGGGACCGTGCCTGGCAAGGAATCCCCTCGAATGTGTTTGGGGATCCATGCTACTTGGGAAAACTAACTTTTTTGCTCCATCTATGAGACAATACCTTGATATGATCATGGCAGATCATGAGCAAAGACAGAGACGATAGTTAGGATTGACACCAAAATGTAATGACAAGGTTGAATTGATGAGTGTTACAGCAAGAGTTTCATTACCCATTTTTACACCAGGTGCAGCTGCTGGAGACGCTTTGAAAAATTTAGCACGTTTAGCTTGTTGGGCTGAAAAGCGAGCAAATGCAACTACCATGGTAATAGAAGAATTGCTAATGGATCAAAATAGTTTAAGGGATGCCCTTTTGCAAAACAGAGCTGTGATTGATTTTTGGTTGCTGGCACAGGGACACGGATGTGAGGATTTTGCGGGAATGTGTTGTATGAATTTAAGTGATCACGGTGAATTACAATACTTGAGACAGCTTGTTCAGAGTATTCAACAAGAGCAAGGCCTATTTGATAGCTGGCTGACCAATTGCTTTGGTAACATTCCTAATTGGCTGAAAGAATTGATTGTAGAAGGTTTATGATTTTGTGGATATTTTCTGATCTTTGTTCTTGTTGGATGCCTGGCACTCTCTTGTGTGAAAAAAGGTTTGCAGAAGGTAATAAATCAAGCATGGATTGTTCAAAAAAAAAAAAAGGGGGGGGGGGGAATTGTAGAGGAATTTTTAGAAGAGTGAGGCCATGATTTATCGATAGGGGGTTTGAACAATCCCTGCTACCAAGGAACGGTATGAGAGTCTGTACTGGTCCTGTGCAGGTCTTGAACGCCTTGAATTAATAAGAAAGCAGCAATTGTAATGATTTAGTGTTCCTTCTCACAGATGCTGAAGATGTGTAACAACTTGTTAGGCCTTTTCATGGATGTAGAAAACAGAATGCTGTTCATAAGGTAGAACAAAGGCAAATTATATGCCAAAAAACGTAGCCCAATGAACAATCATTTAAGGTATATGCATATGTACTTTTAGCCAATCACCAACTGTTTAGCTGTGCTTGCTTTATTTTTTGTAACCTAATAAAAGTAGAATACAAGTAATAAACTGAGAGATCAAACCCAATCGTATTGATGCCTGTTTGATACTCGGCTTCTTTCTCGCAACAACATCCTGCACTAAATGAGTATTTCAGCCAATGAACCAAGTTTTGTTACGTCTGACTAAGTCAGCAAAAACTATTCCATTTTACATTTACACAAATAACTGTGCATCTACAACTGAGGAAAAGAAAAAGACTTTTTGTGCCTCTGCACAACAAACACATCACATAACATTCAGTTATGACAAAATACTGCTGGAAAATCCTGTCATAGTCTTAATCAATATAATGTAAATTACAGTCAAGAGTTTTGACTAGAAACACAAAACACAACCTCACAGTAAAAGTCACAGGAATGAGAATGAGGTTTATTAGCCCCCAGAAAAACATCTGATTTGCATGGCAAAGATTTCTCCTTTACATAAAAGGATTATTGATAAATTAACACGATCCTTTCAGCTGTATACCTTCCTCATATTCCACAGGAGCTTTAATAAATTATCCCCAGAAATTGGCTGCATCCAAGCTTGACTTAATGTTGTGCATATTTTCTCAATGTTGCTTGGTGTAAATATTTGCCTCCCCATTTTTGCAGCCGTTGCTTCAGAGCAGACTTTTGCTGCTTGGTCAGTTGACACTTTATCTTCTGTTTCACCAAATCCTACAAACAAACAAACAAACCCATTTAGCAGCAGGACATGACATGATAACAGAGATTTTTCAGGACCAACATGAATATTCATGATTCACGATGTTCAACTTGACTGTAGAAATAAACAGAGTTGTTTCCTTGTATGAAAATAATAAAACGGTTCAGTTGACTGAAAAAGGAGATTCTCTGCTATGGACAAGGTCTGCATGGAGCACTGTGTGTGTGCTACACCCTCAAGACTCACAGCACCTAAAGGGGTATGGGGTTATCTGTGTTTTTGTCTTCTGATAGTCTTTGTTATAATAAATAGTATTTAAAGTATTTTTTAATTTTAAAATGAAACTTTAAGTGTGTTCCTTATTGAGATGCTAAAGGATCCACACCTCTCAGTGCAGAACACAGGCCTCACACAAAAATGTAAATACTGATAATATTGCAGAACATATCCAGCAGTATTATTTGTTTTGGGCTAGTTTTTTTAGCACCTTGGTTATTCTGAAGTTTAAATTACAAAAATATGACTGATTCTAATGGAAAACAACAACTCTGTAACACAAGTGTGGCTAAGAGAGATGGGGAATTAGTGATTTGCAATTGCTCTTCCAGTTATCCCATTCCATCAAACTGGAGTAGTTCTATGAAATTTCATCTGTTATTTGCATCTGTGGCTCATTCCAAGCTCTGCACTTCATTGTGATGGCAATATGTGCCCATGAAGAACATGAAGCCATGATTTTGTAGACTGTGGCATGGTCCCAGCTCAAGGTGCCACACTGATGCCAAGTGCATACTTGCATATTTTTTCTTGGAAGAAAAAGAGAAATCAAATTAATTTCATCTATTTCATCATGGTGAAATCATATCTCGCTGACAACCTGCTAGACTAAATTCTGCAAGGCAGACACTCTTATGACATGTAATCTAATGTAAATTCACCAAATTCTATTGCTGAACTGCAGCACTTGGTGGAAAGACTCATCAGTCTTTCCATCATCACAACCTACCTGTGTTCCGAAATTCCTGATGCCAAGTAGACATAGTACCTACTGCCTGCTCTGGGGTTGAAGAAAAGCACATTAAATTCTGCTGAAAATGTCCTGACATATAATTCAGAAGGTCAAATTCAAATTGCCAAAGAGAGTTGAAAGTGAGTTCACAGAAATCTTTTGGAAAACAATGTGAAGAAATCTCTAAGAAAAGAAGTGAGAAAGGCAAAATTAAATCTAGATTCAAGCACCCATGTTCAAAATAATAATAATTAAAAAAATCATGGCTAGCAACAGATATGGATGAACTGATGCTGCTAGTGCATTTACCGGTGCCACACGAGAACTGTTTCCAAACCAAGACAGGTGGTTATCCAGGTCAGTCTCGCTTTATCTCTGAATGCTAAATAGAATAGGCCTGTAAGCAATACCAGCCATTGTACAATATTACTAGCATTTAGAGAAGATTTAAACCCTTCAAAAACGGGTGGGGTAGGCCCAAAGAGCTGGGTGAAGTGTTGGGAAAAGATTTCTCCCGGTGTCATTTCCTCACAGTACGTACCATTGTTAAAGTAATCCCAAAAAACTCAGTTGGGGTGTGATAGCTCTGAATCTATGTACCTGCCTTCCAGAGGAAGTTAAAAATCCATTAATTCCTCACCGTATTAACTCATAAAATAAACTGGGTAACAGCCACAGTAGCCTTAGTTATAGGACCCATGTTTAGATAAGGGCCTGTAAATGGCAGAAACACAGCCACAACCACATGCCACCCAAACCAGGGCAAGCTAGACCACATGATGCTGTCCAATGAGGCCTCCATATCTAGTACACAAGAACCTAAGTCACCCAAGAACTGTTATTCTTTTCTCCTAATGCCCTTGAGCCCTACACTGGGGGTCTTGGTTTGGAAAGACAGGTATCTGTCAGGGAAAACTGGAGTTTCCCTTGGAATGGAGAATGTAAAACCTCCTCTCTCCAAATTATTACAATTTTGCAATTAGGAGCTTTCAGGCAAAAATATGGGAATAGGAATAACTGTTCTTCACTAGGAATAATAAAAATGCAAATGCAGTAATAAAAACAAACAAACAAAAAACACCACCCCCCAAAAAAAAACACAAGCAAACAAACAAAAGTCCTAGAAAACTCTGACAGAGTCAGGAATATGACCTGACACCCTGTTGGCCAGGGTGGTGGAAACAGTCCAAATAAGTCCTCCTGGAGTGACAGATGTGGTTCTCTTGAAGGAGAGATGATTCTATAGACAGGTTCAGTGGTGGTGAGATGAGTCTAGTCTTCCTCTGAGAATCCAGTGGAAAAGAGGATGTCTGGGGTCCCTGTGTCCCCATTTTTATCTGGATAGGGAATGGTTGGCTCCTCCCCCCTGGGTGGTGTATCTCACAATGGGATGATGTAATGTGTCATGTGGTGAGCCTTAATGGCCCATTAACAAAAGATATCCCCCAGAAGGTGGACAAAGTTGATGAAAGAGATAAGAAACACTGTCCCACCTAGTTTTAACAGATGGTCTATTATCAGAAGGCATCCACCCTCCTCCCCCCTGGAGTTACAAGAGACAAAGAAAAGAGAAACCATCTCTCAACTGCTTTTTACAGATGAAATAGAATACACTTTAATTTTTGGTTATATAACCCAAGACAATGTGTCAGGCCCCGCTTGACAATAGCAGTGTCCAGTAGAAGCTAAGCATCCACAGATGTGTCCATTGCACTTCTGTGCCAAACTGGAAGTAGGGCTCCCTAGAAAATACAAACCATCCCGGCAAAGAGCTGTGCTACTAAAAACACTCAAAGGAACCTTAATGGTAAGAAGCCAGAAGTTGTTCTTTGATTGTATTTTATGGGCAGGTACCAAATATCTCTCTCATCTACTCAAGCACTGCTGAAAGCAATTGTTCTTATGCTGTCCATAGATTATGAGTGTCATCTATCGTCTTATCATCAGATAAACCAGGCAACGATCAGGGCTGCTGCACTTAATCTCTCAGCTTTCTTAGAACTTTTGTTTCTTAGGTCTGTGTACTAAAGGTGTAACACTGACACAGTTAAGAGATTAAGATAGCTTGAAGTGTAAGAGAAGTGGCTAAAGAGGGGCAGAGAACTTGGCCGTTTGCAAAAGTTATGTTTTGAGATACATGAGATACAAATTGAAGGCCCTCCTGTTTGTTTTGATCTGCCATTCCTCAGGGCCTATCAGCAAACGTACAGATCTCTTCTGTTCAATGAGATGGAATTTAAGCACGATTGGAACAGTAAATATGCACAAATGGGTAGGGTGTAACCATGTCCAGTTAGGTAACACCAGAAATTGCAGAATTAAAACTTCAGTGTACATTTTGTCATAGGCTGGCTTGCTGTTCTTATTGGACTGTAGTTAACTTATACAGATTTACATAAATCCCTAGATTCGGGGGGATATTGGCAACTGAATACCAAACCAATATGATTCCACCAGAAGCCATTTATTGTTTACATTACAATCCCAGTTATAGATTCTAAAATCTACAACCCACGTGGGCACACAGTCCTGGTTGGCCAAGTCGCTGGTTCAAGCGGTAGGTACATCTTCTTTAGGACATCTAATTGGTCAAATGCCCATCATCATGTTGCGTCTTCTGTATCTAGGGTTTACATTCTCTGTGGACAGTTTCTCAGGCTCTCTGTTCGTATCTTAATCCTGTTATTTTCCCAGTAACCTTGATGAATTTCTGAGAACCCTGAAAACAAGACTGCAGGTGGCTTGATAAGATTTCCCACTAACAGTTTGGCTGGTGCATCAAAATGGCCTGTTATACAGATGTATTGGTACACCTAGAAATCCATGATGCATAGTTTAAAAGTTACTGAACTAAGAAAGAAGGGACATAGATGTGGTAGCTGAATGACACTTTCCCCATTTTATTTGTACTAAGAGGATAAAACTATGCCACCAGTGAAAGAGGCTTTGAACTCAATATATATTGATTACAGTTATTTCCCCAACTTCTGTCTTGTTTCTCATGTATATTAATTTTCCTGTGCCACATAAACCTGAATGGAGCCCATTTCACCTGGCTGCCGCCCTGCAGGACAATGTCAGGGGAAAGCAATGCTCCCTCTGTTGCTACCAAGCAGTCAGGTAGATCAGATGAAGTGGGAGTAGAGAGCAGATTGAGAAGAGTTCTGCAAGGTAATAGCTAAACACAGAGAGGAGAAGGAGCTGTCTGTGATTTTGGTAGGTGTGACTGGTGGTTGAGGTGCCCCAAGAGAACCAGGGCTTGTGATCATGAGTGTCCATCCATCTACAGAGGGACTCATCCACTCAGTCATCCGGGTGGAGTAGCCTTTAGCAAAACTCCACAATGAACTCACCTGTCCCTGTCCTCCCTTAATCCTGATTCGTAATCTCTTGGACAGCTCCTCATGCATCCTAGGCAGAGATGCATTCATTCCAGCTGGTCACTGATGTTATAAATGAAAAGGTCCCCAAAACATCCAAGTTGAAATTAAGCAGCAATTTTTAATTGAGATGAATATAATTAAATAAAAGGATACATTCAAATAAAAATGTATTCCATTCTTTATAAAAGTAATTTAGCAGTGAATGGGTCCGATTCAATAAAGCATGAGCAAAAGGCAGGCCGGCTGGGCCGGGGTACATGTGCAGGATTCAAGACCCTACTACATGTATGAATCAAAGCCTATCCCATCTATAGTTTTATACTGTAATTAACACCCCATCTCCTCCCATCTTCGATTGTCTCCTCCCAGTTTCGATTCTTGAAATCTGCATCACTTTCTTCATCGCGCATGCTCCAGTTGCTTTATGAGGGTCGTCCGACTCTTTTTGGTGGTCGCAGGGATGAAGGTTACTCCTCTGCCTTGTGTCCTTTGCTTGACCTTGCAAGTTATACATGTGTGCCAAGCTAGTGTTATATAACTAAATAGTTAAGTTCCATTAGATAAGGCAAAAAAGTCTTTAAAAAGAAAGGAACATCTGGACTTACCTCAATTTTCCTGGATTCATCTCAATCCTGTTTTTAGCATCTTCAAGGACTCTACTCCCTACTAACTGTCCTTGGTTTAGTATCCTGTTTTCTCATGGCATTTTGCCAAGGAGAAGGGGGGGAGGGCTCTTCCTTACATTACTGAAGTTAGTTCTATTAATTTTGCTAATATTCATTAAATATAAAGTTACAATTTAACACTAACCTATTAATATTAAATATATATGAAGTTACAGTTTAGCATGAACCATACTCATTCATTACACTCCCACCTCCCAGCGCTCTTCTCTGTGTTCCACTTCCCTGTTCTTATACACACACACCCTTCAGCCCTGTGACCATAATACCTAATTAACTGGTTACCTGAAAGATGCTTCAGGGAAAGTTTACCGTCTGTCATTGTAAGAACTACTTGGGTTTGTGCCTGCAGCTCCAGAAAATGCACGTGCATGTATTTGGGCTAAACTATTTTCAGGCTCAAACTTCTCTTATATCTTAGAAGAATCTTGGGGAAAGAAAAATAACCTACCAAGAAAAAAATCCCTTAGGCTCTCTCAGTAACATGTTCTGTTAAGCACAGCTAGAATTTTGCTAGTGTCCAGACATGTAATCAAAATCTTCTAGCATGATGTATATTTTAACAATAGTAATTTAACATAGTAATTTCTAATTAAGATGCATATTATGCTCTCAAAATAATAAAGAAATTGTAGTAGTTTCTCAGGTGATTTGCCTTCCCAAATCCTTCTTTGCTGACCATCTCTGCCTCTTTTTCTATTTTTAATGATAGTGATTTATACGCTACCTTCCACTTAAATGCTCTTGTGCCTTCAAAAGTTGATGCACTGGAAACACAGCAGATCCTGGAACAGAGCAGAGAAAAAATAGAGTAAAAGGAGGTTGGAAAAAGATTATACCTTCCTAGGAGGTCTGTTATTATGTTTCCCAGGAAAAGAGTTGCAGAATTTTTAAAAACTAAAAATTTTTTTCCACTTCTGTGTCAGTGTCAATGCGGCAGAGTGACTTTTCAGCAGCATCAGTGGAAACACTTACCGTACTGCACCCAGGATTACATTTTGGATGTTTTAGCCAGCAGAATTTGTTACCAGAGGTAATAAATAAATACATAAATAAATAAATAATAAAAAAAGCTCGATGGCCTTTTCTTTGGGAATAAATATTTCGGCCATTGTAATTTTGTGTGATTTCTGTGCAATCTTCCCAGCCCCCTCTTTGCTCACTTGCGTGTTTTTCAGGGAACACTTGGCTTTCATCCTTAAACAATTATTTCTTCAAAACAGCTTCTATTAGAACCAGAAGACTGAGAGAAGAGAGTCTCAAGCAAGGGATTGTGATTTTGGTACAGTGACACAGAATGACAGTGGAAGCCTGTCATTCCTGACTACTCGTCCATTCTTACTATGACACTGTCTCCCGCTGTGCATGACCATAAAGGACACTGACGTAGCTGAAAAATAAACCTTTTCTTGTGGTGGGTTATGTCGTAGTTGAGTCACTTTATCCCTTCAGTTCCACACAACAAATGGCATTGTCAGCACAGCTGGGAGGGGTCTGGAAAGCAGAGATGAACATTTGGGGACTTGACCGCTCCTGCCATAACCTAACTGCAATCTGAAATGCTCAGAAGAAACAGCTACTTGTGAAATTATTCAGCCTCTACAAAAATAGGACAGGACTTAAAAAACTATGATCAGAAAAAATCTTGGGATGAGAATTTATCCAGGTCCAGCAAAGGTTCAGCCCAACTATTCAGATCCCAGTATTTTCCATTGCCAAAGACAAAGCACCTTTCCTCTCTGCCATCCACTGTAACACTTCTGATGGCACTGAGCATTTGTGCAGGGGAACAGGAATAATATTTTCTTTTGCTTTGCCTGAGATCAGGTACAGCTCCTGCTTTTCATAAGCATGAGTGTCAGAGGTAGGACAAGCCAGGCAAGTGGTGTTTAGATACTTGCTCAATGTGCAGGCAGGGCAGAAATTCATGGTCTTGGGGGAGCTGAACTGAGAAGCCTAGCGTCTTCTGAGTTGTGTTGTTTGTGCCCTACGCATCACTGTGAAATTATCCTTACTCCCACCTTGTGTTCCTTGTCCCCTCCTGATTCCTTGGCTTTCCTCCTATGATCTCATGGTTTTCACCAGAAGGTAAGGGTATGAGGGCATGCACACTCCAGTTGATTTCAAGCTGCTTGTGCTGATTATTCAGCCAGCAAATCAAACAAACAGCTTCCTATTCAGGATGTCCTAAGGGTCTGGTCAGCAGGATGGACATGCTCAGCTTTGCTCTGCAAGGCACTGCCTGAAGTACAGAGCTGCAAACATGTTTGGGTCTTCAGCCAGTAGCAATGAAATTTGAGAAGTGTGTTCAACACTTACTAGGGACAAGGAGGAAGCTGTGAAAAGACAGGAAAGGGAAAAAAAAAAAAAAGAGAGACATAGGAAAAAAAAAGCTTTGTAAGGCTGGTCTCCTTTGAAAAAAATCCAAAACCATTGCATTTCCAGCAGGAGGAACGAATAATGTGTTTAGCATAACATGTTGTGCCGGTATGTACATAACCTGCAAAGGCTGCACCTCTTCCACAAACACTCTGAGAAGTTTTGTAGTGCCAGTACTATTCCTTTACACACAGATACCACGTGATAACAATTGCCTCGTTATTCCCGTACTGTCAGCTGCACAATGGATACATTCTCCTTATAGGTATCTGTTGTTCACTTCAAAGGCTAACTTTTCAAATAATTTTCTTCCCCTGGTAATTATTTACAGGGGGAAAAATCCCAGTTAATATTTTCTGCTTACATTCTGCTTTTGTAAGAAGCAGCAAACATTTGTGATGGCTATTTTGAATAGAAATACAATATTGAGGATAACCAAATTACATAGACTGGCAGTGGCTTTCTCTTTTTTTCTTTCAGGCTCTATATTGATTACTGGGGACAAAGAATGTTCAAAGTCCTTTGCTGTTTTAAGGAGATATCATGAACTTATATGTCAGGGCCATTGTGTTTAACTTTAGACAGCAAGAGTCAGAGGAAACACAGTTCCAGTAGGGGTAGATACATGCTGGCTTGGCTGTCCAGGATACATTAGTATTCACTGAAAAGGCTGAAATAGTTTAATCTCATTTTCATCCTGGTCTGTGCCTTTGCTTTTGATTCTTTTCAGGACTAACCACCCTTCATATATTTCCCAAGTCTTGCTTCTATAAAGTCTCCTATATACAACCATAGCCAGACTTTTCAGGCCCTTACCAATAGCTTAATCATCTTGCAGATGAATTATTAAGTACTGTTCCTGTTATCTCACCCACCCCAGCTGCACACATCTGAAGATGACAGAAACACACTCACTGTAGTCCAGTTCACTTTAGAGAGTATTGGGCACCCTTCCCCGCCACAGACGCCCTTTTTCTATGCTTCTTTAGCTTCTACAATAAAGCCATTAGAAAAGGCTGTTCACAGCCAAAAAGAAAACCAGAGTGAGCCAGCACAGAAAGGTGTTAAATGATGATGGAACTGCAGAAATACTGTAAGCCTGGTGACACTCAGAGAAAAGGATGTACCTTGGCCAGTTTAGTGGCATATGCTCTGGTGATCCAGCCTCCTTCCTGTCTTGCTCCAACGTTCTGACTCTTGCAGAGGACAGAGTATTTCTAAGAAAGGGACAAACATTTTAATTTAGACATAAAGTCTAGTGGCTGTTCAAAATCTCTGTTAAAATACATTGGCTCTCAGTTACTTGCTCTGTCTTGCAACATAGAAGAATGCCCTAGAACAGTGCACTTGTTGCTAAAAAAGAAGATGCTGATGCTTAAAAACCAGAATGAGGTGAAAAGGCAAACCAGAAGATTTCTAAACTGAGAGTCAGGAGGAATTATCCCTTAGGGACTGCTGGAAAACTTCCCCTTGCAGAATGGGGTGAAGTTGTTTTGTATGGTCACTGGGCATTTTTCACTAACAAACTGCATTTGTGTGAGAAGCACAGAGTTTTAGTAATTTCTCTGCTGTCCCTCACTGTAAATTTTAGGTGAGCACTTCTGGAACTAAAGGTCAGATGCTGGCATGAGAGAAACGGCCTGTATAGCTGGAAAGCCTAAGTACCACTTGTAAAAGGTTTTACCTACCCAGAGATTCTCAGGAAAATTGTATCAAATGATGATTATTTTAAAACTCCTTTAAATCTCTAAGAGGAAGCACTGTTTGAAATTTAAGAGGTTTTAATTCAGTTTACCTGAATGGTTTTGTTAACCCTTTTTCATTTCACCTAATACTGGATCTAACATGGAGACTCAAGTACTTCACTCTTAGTTCATATTTTTATTTCATTCAGGTAAATTATTTTTTTGAAAATCTTAAAGTTAGACTTAAGCAAGATACAAAAGTCTGTGAATAGTCCATGATCTAGAAGGAAAAGCTGTTATAATGACAAAAGCTACATTGGCTAGTATAAAGATGAAAGAGTTGATTAGAGTTTCTAGAATTGATTTTGGAAATTCTGTAATTTTCACTGCTGACTATTTAATATTTTTGAACACAGCTTATTTTCTTTCTGTGGTCTCTAAATGCACCATTAAAAACCTTACCAGGACTGTGAAGAGCCTGTCTTTAAAATTCAAATGCATCTACTGCAATTAAATAATATAGATAGTGGTCGTAAGCTCCTTTTCAGGAAACTCTTCATAGCACTGTTTCCAGGACCATTTGCACATAGGAATCCTCTGTGCACAGACAGCAAATTAAGGTGGTGTGTTGCCAGAAAAAAAAAAAATAGGGGAAAACAACACCACCACCACCACCACAACAACCAAACAAAAAAACCCCAAACAAACAAACAAACAAACAAACAAACAAACAAACAAACACCAGTGAGAAAAAGGGAAGAAAACAGTTGAGCCTATGCTCCATTTCATGGGCTTTTCATTTCTCCTGATCACTATGGCAGCTGGGCAGTGAGGCAGCAAGGCAATCGCTAATAATCCTGCTGAGACTTCCCAGGCCGGGTTTCTCACTGACTGGAATATTTCATTCTGTCTTTTTTAGATTGCCTGCCGGGATGTTCTGGGTATTAGTGGAGTGAGAGAGCGCCTTCAATTCATATATACATTCTCCATTTAGCATCAAGTGTTTCTCTACAGGAGGAAGACAGCTAGGGATGGAAATGACAAAACAAAAGCAAATGAAAATTTTTGTGCAGCATATATAAGCAAAAGAAACATTTCTATCCAAGTCTGTTCTGGTCAGGTGAAAATGGAATTCCTTTCCTACACGTGGGCAAAACATAATCAGTGCCTTCTTTCCAGATGTGTGTCATGCGTATCCTACTATGTTACTTAGATAAGAATAACTATCCAGTTTTAATAATAACAATAACAACAGCAACAATAAAAACTATAATAATAATAGGAAAAAAGTAGTGCAATTTCTTTCAATGGAAAAGCAAGAACTCAGTTCAAGTGCGTTGGCTACAGCTTTATGTGTGTTCATTTTCTTTAGTCAGCTTGTCTATCAAGAGCATGATAACATCCTAAATAACATAAACAGCAATTGTTGGCTAGATCGAGGATGCTGTGGAGTGATAACATTTCTGTGTGGTCTGATGTACACTGCACTGGGCGGATCTCATTAGGTAAAGTACCTGATCTTATCAAATACAGTTCCACTGTTGTCTCTAATTAATGTGTACCTAGCACAGCACCCCGCAGCATCACCTTTCATTCTATTTCATGCCCACAGCAACAACAACAACTTCACAATGCTTGAAAGGAAAACCAAAAATGATCCTATTTTTACAGCACATCCTTAGGCACAATGAGGTAAGGATGAAGTCATGCCAAGAGGAGGGAACACCAGAACAAACCTAAAGGACAAAATTTTGAGCTAGGACTGAAGCTTTATGCTTCAAAGGTCAGCTTTGTTAACAAATCTTCTTACATCACACTTTGTTAACAGATCTTCTTACATCACACTTTGTTAACAGGAAAGTGCCTCTTGCACAAATCAGCCATTAAGAAAGGTCTTTTAAGACACTGGTGTTTCTCTATTTGCTTCAAAGCACCAATGATCAAAATAGCAGAGGAAGATAGAATCCCCTTATCTGTAGCCAGTATATGAGGAAATTAAGGTGATTAAAAAGCTCAGTACTGGAAGCCCTTCATCCTATTTATTTATCTCTTGTGATTGTTTTCAGGAAGAGAGATACATTTGCTTTGAAGTCAAAGACCTGTAAATACATATGGCAGATCTGGTACTTTTATTTAGAAACATGTTCCACTAATATGAATTTTCTATTTTTCCCTTTTTTTTTTCTTTTTCTTTTTTTTTTTTTTTTTAATTTTTTAATTTAAATTTTTTTTTCCTGAGACTTTTCCTTCCTTTACCTCTGTGATCTGATCTAGTAGGCACTGAACAGATGTGCCAGCTGCCACAGGACACACTGAGGGCTGTGTTTCATATCTGCTCTCCTGTGGTACCTGGCACTGCGTCTGCTGTGGTTCCAGTTAACAACCTAGGAAATGAAAGGCTGATTTGCATGCTGACACAAAAGCACACCTTTATCACAGAAATGTTAATGGACGGGGCTTTGCTCCATTGAATTTGGAATCTGCTTATCTCTTTTAGGGCAGTTAGTCTGCTGTGAGTGTTTTGGGTACTATTTTGCTTTGCCTAGTCACTGGCTGCCTGAAGATGTCACTTTTCCACCTTATTATCTTAGGCTGGACGCTCCGTTTTCCTTGGGTCCATTTGTCCAATCTCTTCCTTGAGTTGAAGTGCAACCTGCAATCCTTTCTTCATCTGCCACTGACAGCACCTGGAACTGATTGGCCAAAGCTCTTCTGTTCCCACCTTTGGGATGAATCTGTACTCTGCTATTTCCTCAGCAGACTCCAGGCACACAAATCTTCTCACAAAAGAAAGGATTTCCCTCTGCCTTCCGGGGCAGAGCCTTCCTCTCACTACAATCTCAGGTTCACTAACAGGTGTGACAGAGATCAGCTCTCACACCATTTCCCATAGGGCCTTTCCTCTTGGAAAGAGCACAGTTCTTTCTGCTGGATCAAAGATCACTGCACGTATTGTCCTGAGTGTGCCAAAGCTCCAGATTTATCTGCACACACATCTGAGTAACCTGTGAATAGTTCACAATGCTGTGTCTCCACCTCCCACCTTACCAAAAAGGATGCATTTCACACCGGTGTGTTGGGCTTTCATAGCAAACTGATGGATGCTACAGCTCTTACAGCTTGAGGGAAAGACAATATTTGAGGTTCTGTAGGTCCTTTTGATTTGGAATAGAGGTTTGGAATAGGTAATGGATGATGCTCAGCACAACCCTGGTCACAAGGCTGTGCATTTCTTTTTTTATGGAAAGAGAATCAGTCCATCCAAGTGTCCTTTTGTGGCCACATCCCGAGCACACCAACACTGCAAGCTCAAAATTGTCTCCTCTCTAGGCTGTTCCTTACACAACGTTTTTTATTCAGTTTATCTCTAGGTCTTTGGTGGTTTTCTTCATATCAGGCTCCCCTCTGCTTATGCTAAAAACATGTGCACATCCTTTCTAAGAAACACTCTGCTTCAGTCACTCAAATTCTTAACCAACACTAACTTTGTAATGTGCTCAACTCTCTCTTGCAGCAATTGCAAGTGAAGGACTGGTTGAACTTGCAAGGTTCAGGAAAAAGCAGCCCTACTTGTCACACTCCTGGTAGACTCTAATCGCGCAGATTGCTGCAAGACTTTCTCTGCAGCTCCCTCTGCACTGCCATTGGATTGCTTGGCTCTCTCACTTCCTTCACAAAAGTATCTCAAGTATTAATACAAGTATTATTAATACCCCTCTTTCTCTCCTTACTACTCAGTTTTTATTCTTGTATGTTTTCCCTCATCTGCTCTGTTGTCTCTGCAGAACAATTAACAAAGGTAATCTACAAACAGCATTGAGGAAAACAGGACATTCTCGCTGCTGGAGGGGAACAAGGGTGTGGCGTCTTCAGTGCGGAATGCAGGGGGACAATCACTGCCCCTACTCTGCTGCCACAACATGCCTGGCACAGAACCTTTCGCCTACATTCTGCACCCCAACGCCCTTTCCGCGCCGTCCGGCCGGCACCCGGCTCGAGGGGCGGGCAGGGAGGCGGCCGCTCCGCCGGGGCCGCGTGTGGGCGTGTCGATTCGCGCCGCCATCTTTGATGCGGGTGCGGGCGCCGGCGTCTGGGGCCGCGGCAGCGCCGCCATGTCGGGCGAGGGCAAACCGGCTCCTCCATGACGGGTGAGGGCGAAATGGCGGTCGGAAGGGGCGGCCGTCGGCGGCCATTGTCGGTGGGTCGGAGCGAGGCGGCGGCGGCGCGAAAGACGAGGTGCCTGCGGCGGGTCTGTGGGGCGGGCCGGGGCCAGGGAGAGCCGGGAGGTGGCTGTGCGAAGGAAGCGGGGTCGCTGGATGCTGGAGGCATCGCACACCCACGGAGGGGAGGGAGGGACAGGCGCGCGGCCTTTCCGCCTGGCGCTGTGGGAAGATGCCGGGGCCGGGGGCAGGACCCCCACGGGTTGTGGGAGAACGGAAGAGGTGTGGGAGCGGCCGGTGTGTGTGGGAAGCTGAATCACAGAATCTTTCGGGTTGAGATCACTCAGTGCAAACCCCCTGCCAAGACAGAATCACCTGGAACAGGTGATAGAGGAACACATCCAGGTGGATTTGGGGTGTTTCCGGGGGGGTGGGGAGTCCACGACGTCCGCAGGCGGCTGTTCTAGTGCTCTGCCATCCTCAATGGAAAGAAGGTCTCTCTCATGTTGAGGTGGAACTTCTTGTGTGTTGTAGTTTATGGCCACCGTTCCTCATCCTGTTGCTGGGTAGCACTGAAAAGAGTCTGGACCACCCTCCTGGCACTCACCGTGGAGATATTTGTGTGTATTAAGTGTGTATTAATGAGATCCCCTCCCAGTCTTCTCCAGACTAACCAGGCCCAAATGTCACATTTTTTCCTTATAAGAGAGATACTCCAGAGCCCTCATCATTTTTGTGGCTGCCACTGGACCCTCTCCAGCAGCTCCTTGTCTTTGTGCTGAGGAGTCCAGAACCGGACACAGCACCTCAGCCACGCCACACAAGGGCCAGGCAGAGCGAGAGGTTGGCATTTTTCCTGTTTCTCCTTCTATGCTTAAGATATTCCTGCTGAACCTGACCGGTAGCCATGGAAAAATCCCTATTAGGCTTGTGGTTGGAACATTGTTTGACTGACGTTCTTGCTGGGGAGTATAAACTTGAATAGCAGCTTTTAAATCTGTGCTTTTATTTCTGTTGTTCTGTGTCTGTACATAAATACAGGTTTATACGTATGTAGTGTAGTTTCTGTGCTGTCTCAGGAACATCTGGTGGTGGCAGGTGTAATAAAGGTTTTGGATTTACTTGCAAAATGGTAGTAAGTGAGAAGAGAAAATCTAATTTGGGTTTCAATCTATAGAGCTTGTGTCAGAAATCCATCTTTATTTAAAGCGAATACAGAGGGAGTAAGTAAAACTACTTTGTTCATTAGCAGAGCAAATTAGCTGTTCTGTGTCAAACAGGAAATAAATCTGACATTCAAAGAAATGTACATTCACGCTTAGAGCTCTTTACCTCTTCTGTGTGTGAGCAGCAAAAAGGATTGTCAGGCACTGGAACGGGCTGCCCAGGTAGGTGGTGGAGTCCCTGTCCCTGGCTGGACATGGCACTCAGTGCCATGGGTGTGGCTGACAAGCTGGTGTTGGTTCGTAGGTTGGACTTGATCTCAGAGGTTTTTCCCATTCTAAATGGTTATGGGATTCTGTGAAAGAGTGGGCCTGTGGCAGTAAAAGATTAATGGGTTGGGGTCTGGTGTACAGTGTGTGAGGAGGTGGTGAGAGGGAAGCTAGAGCTGAGGGAAGTGGTGCCAGGAGGCAGTGGAAGGGGTACTTTGTCTGTGGACAGAAAGTGTGAAAGGCAGTGGACAGTGGTAGGTTGCTGGACTGACGGGACAGATGAGATCTTTTTAGTGACAGCTGTTCCTTTCTGATGCTCTCAGAATTCCATCTAAAGTCAGTGCTGCTGCTAAGTGAAGGAAAGTGGTTCCGTGGCAGTTGTCTTTGTTTTTTGAGATGTAATTTAATGTTTCTGTTAAGAGATACCTCACAGGATGCCCATATGTGCTGCTTCAGTAACTCACTTAGAAATAATGGTTATACTATTTTGCATATGATGAAGGGCAATGCTAAGTTAAGATGCTTGTGAAATGCTGAGGTTTGGCAAAGCAGTGTACCAGCTTCATCTTCAAAATGCAATGGCCTTGTGGCTTTCAGTAGAACTGCTCAGTTAAAGCAGATAAGAACTGGAAGGTTCAGTTCATAACCCCTAGTTTGACTGTAAACCCCATTATAGGCTGAAATGGAACAAATCAGGTTTTACTGGTATGGTCTGCACTTCATTCACTTCTGGTTTCGTTCAGTCCAGAGGTTGGCACAGCATGAGTGACTTTGGCAGAAGAACGCAGCTCATGTCTAGTGAAGATCTAATTGGTTCCATTTTTCATCTCCAGAATTTGTGTTGGAAACCCTTTGAGGATACACTTGTAATTTTTCTCAATAATATTTTAGGGAACTACAGGAAATACTTCTCAGACATGAGAAAAACCTATTTTAGTGTTGAGGGTGATCAAGTACTGGAGAGGCTGCCCAGAGCCATGGCTGAGTTTCTGTGCCTGGTGATGCTCAGGCTGCCTGGACAGGGCCCTTGGCTTTGGCTGAGCCTGCTTTATGCAGGAGCACAGGGCAGGTGACCTCCAGTCCTCCCTTGCAGCCTCAGCTGTTCTGTGATTCTCTATTAGTCCAGAGCTTTTTGGACTGCATTGAGTTAGGAATGGGTTCTCTTTAAACATATCTGCATCTCTCCTGGTAGAGAGGAAAACTCTTGGAATGAATCTTTACAAGCCTTGGCTCGCAGTTGCTTTTCAGTTCCTTAGGATTTGTGAACTTTCTCACTACAGGGCTCATTTACTTCCAGAGTGTTGCTGCCCTCAGCTTTGACTGGCTTTGTGTGTAGATTCAGTAGGCGCAGTTTGATTGTTGTGCACTGAACTGGTGCCACATACACGCCATCTCAGTTGTTTGCTAAAGTCTAACCCAGTTCATTTTTGTTAGTGCAGAAAAGCAGCGACTGAACCTGCACGACAATTTTTTTGCAGAGTGTGATAAGGTACAGTGCTTCCATTTTAACTTTACAGAACAGTAGAGATCTTCTTCATCAACTTTCTGCTTGCAGTGCAGATCCTGCTGGTGTCTTTTACAGCTTAATGTGTGAGTCAGCACAGGCTGGCATAAATTCCCAGTTTGAACACAAGGGGTAGATTTATTTGCGTTACCTTGCTACTTGTGGGATCCCCAAAGCAGCACTTGGGCAGAGGTGCAGTATTAGAGATGTGGGCACCCTTAAACTCAGTCCATGCCAGAGGATCACTGGCTTATCAAGGGTTATTCCCAGCTGCAAGGTCACTTGAGTGATTTACAGTCCTTCTTACCAGTCTTCCACTTTTAATCTGTTCCTCCCAACAAATATTTTTCAAAATCTTTTGAGTTCCGTGACCTGCTCTGTTTTGGGCATCTTGTTACCATGGTGGGTCAGTGTGTTAAAAACCCCAAATCAAATTGACTGCGTAGATGTGTATTTGGTGTTTTTTTAATAGTGTTTTTTAATGTTCAGGAGGAACTTGGAGAAGGTGGGAATCTGTATACTTCAGCGACCATGTCCGGAGTTGGCAATAAACGGACTGCTGGAGAGCCTGGCACTTCTGCACCTCCGGAGAAGAAGGCAGGGGTTGAAGATTCAGGCACCACTGTGGAGACCATAAAACTTGGTGGTGTTTCTTCAACGGTATGTCGTCCTTGCATACCCCCCACTCCACCTTTTTGTTTTTTTCATCTGGAGGCAAAAATGTCTCCGGGGTCAGTATGAGCCCTTCTGTGACCTGGTCTGTGTCCCATGTGCCTGTGCCCAGGAGGAGCTGGATATCCGGACCTTGCAGACCAAGAACCGGAAGCTTGCGGAGATGCTCGACCAGCGCCAGGCCATCGAAGATGAGCTGCGGGAGCACATTGAGAAGCTGGAGTGTCGGCAGGCTACCGACGATGCCTCCCTGCTGATCATCAATCGATACTGGAATCAGGTTGGTAACAGCTTTTGTTAATTCATATACACTGTTTTCTTGTCTCTCCTGTACCATTGCACTCCTTTTGTTCACATCCATTCTTTATCTGGTCTTGCCTTGCTTGTCCTATCATTCAGTTTGATGAAAATATCCGCATCATCCTGAAACGCTTTGACCTGGACCAAGGTCTTGGAGACCTTTTGTCTGAAAGAAAAGCACTCGTGGTGCCAGAACCTGAACCAGACTCTGACAGTAATCAGGAGCGCAAAGATGAGAGGGAACGAGGTAAGGCACCTATCTGGAGACAGTGGGAAAGCTGGATTTCAGCTGTGGACAATGCTGATGTCCATTTCTCAAGGCTGACAGACACTTGTTTTTGTGATTGTAAAGATGAGTGATATGCTACCTTCTAGAACACGTTTACTTTTTTTCACCTCTTTGTGTTCACAGCAGAAGGACTGGAGCCGGCATTCTCCTTCCTGGCCACTCTAGCCAGCAGTACCAGTGAGGAGATAGAATCTCAGCTGCAGGAGCGTGTGGAGTCCTCTCGCCGTGCTGTTGCCCAGATTGTGACAATGTACGACAAGCTGCAGGAGAAGGTGGATGTGCTGTCTCACAAGCTGAATAGTGGAGGTATGACCAAGGTGGCAGGTATTCAAGAACGCTTATCTGCCCCCACCGTAGGCCTGATCCTGCATTGTAGACAATAAGGTCTAGTCCTTCTCGTGTGCATTTATTTTCCAGAATGAATTTGTTTGGCTTTCCAAAGTCTTGTTATCAGAACCTCTACTAAAGGACCAGGTGCCTGAAGTGCAATGTAGCTACCTGTGTATTGGAATGCTGAGGGCTCTACCCAGCAAGTTGGGCTTAGAAGCAGCTTGTTTCTGCCAGTACTGTGCCTGAGAAGTCAGAGAGCACAGATGAGCCTTATCAGCCAGCTGTCCTCAGCCACCACATAAAAGGCTTCATGCTTACAAGTAAAAAAGTGAAATCAGCATTGCAAACTGATGGTGGAGTCCTCCTTTGCAGTTTAGTAGAAGGTGTAGGAATAACCAACTGCTCAGTTTCCACTGAGTTCTGAGCAAAATGGTGCCCATCTAATGGTGTGTTGTGCTTTGTGTAGCTGTCAGCTCTGAACATAGCAGAGTTCTGCAGAGAAAGTTGAGTGACCAGCTTCTAAAATTAATCTAGCAGATTCACTTTACACTCCGATGACTGTTGAAAAAAATTCATTAGCTTAAGGTTATAACTTCAATCTTTTCAGTGAAAACTTGAGTGGAAGATCAACTCATACTTGGTGTGCCTTCTGTGTGCTCTGACCAAGTCTGGCATTGGTGTAGGGAAACACCTGTGGGAGAGGTAAACTGAAGTTAGACCCAGAAATTTCCTTTTCTGTTTTCTTGTTTCTCTCTTTGCTGTTCAGGAATTCAAATTAGTGTTTGTTGATTTCCGTGAATTTCCATTTCTTTGTGCACCTTGCAGATATTTCACTGATGGAAGAAGCAGTAGCGGAGCTGAATTCCTACCTGTCACATGAGAATGGACAGCTGCAAGAACTGGCTGATGTTCTTCAGGAGAAGCACAGAGTCATGTCTCAGGAGGTATAAAAAGGAGAGAGAAAGAAATCTGCTTTGGGGTCCTGCTTAGCATAATTTGTGGTTACCATAGATTGGAAAGCAGCTTATTTCATTGGAGAGGCACAGGAGGAGCATGGTTTGAAAGGTACGAAAAGGGTTGTTGTTGTGGAGAGCTGTACATAGATGTTCTGTAAAAATTAGGTTGATTTGCTTGTTACATGACTGAAGGAAGGGATATAAGCAAGTCAGTGATTTAAATGGATTTCTCTTTTAAGAGAACTCTGCTCTCCTCTTTTAAAGAAAAGAGGAGAGCAGAGGAACCTGCAGAATAGGGAAGCAGCAGGTGATGCTGTGAGGTGGCTGTGTAGACACCTGGAACACTTGAGGCAACATCCCTGTCAGTCTGAATTCCTTGGTTTCTCTGTGTTGTTTGACAGTAGAATGATACCAGTTACAAGATGATCCCACTTATTAAGGGGTTCACATTATTAGCAGCATTTGTCTGAGAGATTTCAGTTAATTTAAAAATTGTGTTAATGCTGGTCTTGCTCAGCATTAGACCTCTGAGCACCTAGGTGCTCTGTAGAGTAGATAGACATAGGGATTGAAAAGATGAAAATCAAAAAATCCTTTCAACACGCTGGCGTGGCTCCTTCTGTATTTTGCCAGATAGTATCAGCTTCCTGCTCTTTCTGCGTTTTCAGTTTTGTCTTACTTTTGTGGCCGTCTTGGGATTTGACCAGTGTAAAAGTCAGGACAGTTCATGGAATAGCCTGTCACCACAACAAAAGATGAAAAGCACATGATGAATAAGAGAAAATGACTCCTGAGCAGCCTCAGGAAAAGGTGATTCTATGCCATATGTTGGCTGAAGCCCTCCTTTGATTGCAGTTCTCCAAGCTACAAGAGAGGGTGGAGACAGCAGAATCACGGGTATCTGTCCTGGAGACCATGATTGATGACCTTCAGTGGGACATTGACAAGATCCGCAAGAGGGAGCAGAGGCTGAACCGCCACCTGGCTGATGTCCTGGAACGAGTAAGCGCTGCCCTGCTGGCCAGGAAACCTGGGAGTGGTGGGTGGTGTTGGATGGGTGTATGACATCCTCTCTGGGACTTTGCTGGGAGAACTGAGAACCTGCAGTGTACCTTCTTTGGCCTTGGATCTACTCCCATCACTCTTGTCGGTATTTGCTCCATACGCTTGTCACTCTTTCAGTGAATCTGGAGGAAATCTCTTGCTTTTTTTTGCAGGTAAATTCCAAAGGCTACAAGGTGTACGGAGCTGGGAGCAGCCTCTATGGGGGAACAATTACCATTAATGCCCGCAAGGTAAGGTCAGCTTGGGTGTGGGCAAGGGGAAGAATAAAGTCAAGGAGAGCAAGGGCCACAAATTGAACAGAAATTGGATACTTATTTTAGATAATTTTCATCCTATGCCACACAGGTGGGTGACTCTGGGCAAGCCGTTTTGTCTGTGTACAAGTTTCCAACTTAAGGAACACCTGGTGGAATTAGTCTGTCTCACTTGGTCACATTACCTGACTGCTTAGTCTGTAATTGCTGTTACTGCATCAGCAGATAGTTCATTAGCACTCTCAGGAGACACATGAACAGTAGGATTTACAAGCAGTTTATCCCAACAGTTTGAGGAGATGAATGCAGAGCTGGAAGAGAATAAAGAGCTTGCTGGGAATCGCCTTAATGAGTTGGAGGAACTACGTCAGGATCTTGAGGAAGTAAGAACACACAATGAAAAGCTCAAGGTGAGACATCTGTAGCTATGTGAGGATGAAGGTGTTCTGTGGAATGGGCTGCCCTCAGCTTTGCAGTGCTGTCTCCAGAAAACCTCATTAGCAGTGTCTGTTCTGAGCCTGCTCTTTAGCTGTGTTCCACTTGGCTCCAGGTACGGTTCATCGAGTCTGTGGCTCCACTTGCAGTTCGGCGCGTTGGTGACACCGTGTGGGCACCGTTGGAAATTGTAATGGTTTCCTGCCCGTGTCCCGTTCTGATCTTTGAGTCCATTTTAACCATGTCTGGTTAAACCTGTTTTCACCTCTTTACAAGCAGTGATCCCTCTTCCTTCTTCCCCACTGCCTGTGCAAGTGGAACCAGAGAACAGAAACAATCAGGGAACTTGTATGGGGAGAGAGGCTCTTGAAAGAGTTAATGAATTTATGTTTTTCCCAGTGTGGGGGATGGATAGATAGGAAACGGCCTATGAGTTTGTGATATTTTAAAGGTGATAACACAAGAAGCTGTGACTCTGTGGTAGATAAGTACATGGTGGGGAGAATAATTCAAATGTCATCTTAGTGGTCAGTGCCAGTTACAAGAAATGTCTGTCTCGAGAACCTACATTTTTGAGATCTGATGCTGGGAACTGTTGAAACACCTCTGAATTATGTTTATCCACATGAGTTTATTTAGAGAGAAATGGTCTTTAGCTTACAACTTTTTTTTTTTCCTAATTACTTTTAAGCTGAATGCATGTATATATGTGTGTTTCACTGCTGCTAGTCACAATTGTTTGCTAATGTTTTTTTTCCTAGGAATTCAGTTCTGTCCCTTGGGTTTGCTTTTTTTTTTTCATTTCTCTTTCTGTCAGTCATGTCTTACTGGTAGAGGGCTAACATAATGCCTACTTGCATGTGCACTTTCTCTGTTCTCTCATACTTTTCTGTGTGTCCATCTTTATTGATCTGGGTGCTTCCAATTTCTTACATTTTCCAAGTTCACATCTTTGAGAGAAACTATTTCAGGACCCAAGAGTCAAAAACTTCCATGATGTGCTTGTGCAAGAGAAGCAGCCTAGTGCATGCAGAGATGACAGAGCCTTTTTAAAATTGGTCCTGAAGCACATCACTTGGACCTACTTCATAGCAATGCTATTGAAGTTCTACTTTTGTTTTTTGCCTGTGGCAGCTTGATTGACTGTTCCCCTGTCTTGAGAGAGAGAAATCAAAGGCAAGGGGATAATACTCCTTTTTGTGGCATTTTCTTGTGTCCCAACTAGGTTGAGCTGCAACGAGCAGTGGAAGAGGCTGTGAAGGAGACCCCAGAATATCGCTGCATGCAGTCCCAGTTTTCTGTTTTGTATAACGAGAGTCTCCAGCTGAAGGCACACCTTGACGAGGCCCGCACGCTGCTCCATGGCACCCGTGCCACACACCAGCGCCAGGTGGAGCTGATTGAGGTAACATCTCTGCTCCGTCAGCCTGGGAACTCTGTTGTGCCACCAGCCATCACTGCTGCGTGCCTCCGCGAATGCTCAGGAAATTTACATTTCTGGCAATAATTCAGGCTGCTGTGGTAGCTTGTATTATGTTGATGAGGTGAGAGATACTCCAGGTTCAGGGCACCGAGATCTGTTTTCCTTTTGTTCCTCAGAGAGATGAGGTCAGCCTTCACAAGAAGCTACGCACGGAGGTGATTCAGCTAGAGGACACCCTGGCACAAGTCCGCAAAGAATATGAGATGTTGCGGATAGAGTTTGAACAGACACTTGCTGCCAATGAGCAAGCAGGTATGATGTTGTTCTGCTGTACCTGAAAAGAAACACCACCTACCCACCAATGCCCGTTAGGGGCTACAGTGCACTAGAACACCTGGCTTGATTCTTTGTTAGTTACTTTGTTAAGTACTTGTTCTGGCAGGTCTCTTCATCTCAAAAAACAAAGCTTTTCACCTCTTTTGTTGGGAGGCCAGTTCCATGTTATCTGACTTCCTTCTTGATGCTGTGTAATAAATGCATTTTGCTAACAATTTGGTTTATGACAGGATATTTGCATTATTAAAAATTACTTGTGGGGGGAGGATTAATTTCCAAGTCTCTAAGGGCAGTCTAGGTAGCAAAGTAGTAATTCTTAAATTTCATCAGAGGAAATAAATTACTTCTGAAGTAGCATTTAAATCAGATTTCTTTTGTAATATGACATGTTTCCTTTAGGATCATGGGTATAAAAGTAATGTTAGGTGGGAACTTAGGACTGTAAATTTGCAAGGACGTATAAATACCCCTTATCTGTAAGGCATATAAAACTGGCGTGACTTCTTGTTTGCAAGTGTTCTATGTTGCTCTGTTGTGTGGCAGAATGGTAATAGTTTTATTTTGTTCTTTGTCATTGTCAGGTAGCTTGTTCTGCATCTCTGTGAAAGGCCTCAAGAAGGCTGACAGATGTGTGTTTTGTTACAGAGGTGTTTCTGGTTTTGCAGGCCCAATTAATCGGGAGATGCGCCACCTCATCAGCAGCCTCCAGAATCACAACCACCAGTTGAAGGGGGAGGTGTTGAGATACAAGCGCAAACTGAGAGAGGCCCAGGCTGACCTGAGCAAGGTAACATAGCAGGAAATGCCAGAAAAGAGGGGAAAGTGCTTAGGAGAAGGGGGAAAGCTGTCACCCTTGCCAGCAATATCAATCTTTCTGATACGCTGTGCAGGATGCAGTGAAATTTTCTGTGGAGTTTTGCACTCTGCTGCTTCCTTTGACCAAGTGAGTGCTCTTCCTTTTTAGGTGTGGTAGTGCTTCATGAAAAGGGGGCGTGGAAGCATGGCTCTTGGAAGACAAGGGAGAAGGGGGTGAGGAAGATTCCTGGCTAGGAACTTAAATGTCTGTTTTCTTGATCATCTCTCTTGCTGTTCCATGCCAGATCCGCTCTCGCAGTGGCAGTGCTCTCCTCCAGTCCCAGTCCAGTGCTGAAGACACAAAGGAGGAACCTACAGAGATCAAGCAGGAGCCTGATGATCCTTCTGCCCAAGTGTCTGTTCCCAAGGCTGCTTTTGAAGATGTTCATGAAACGAAGGCCAGGCGAGATGAAGAGGAACGGGAGCGGGAGAGACGAGAAAGGGAGAGGGAGCGAGAGAAGGAAAAGGAGAAAGAGAGAGAACGAGAAAAAGAGAAGGAAAAGGAACGAGAGCGGGAAAAGCAGAAGCAGAAGGAATCAGAGAAGGAGAGAGAGTCCAAAGAGAAGGAGAAAGGGAAGCATGAAGATGGAAGAAAGAAGGAGGCTGAAGTGATCAAGCAGCTGAAGGCTGAGCTCAAGTAAGAGTTGTTGTCTTTCCCTTTCCTGTGGGAGCAGTGCCCAAGCCTGGAGTGTTCACATGTTCTTGCTTTTGTGGGATCAGCATCATTGAAGTTTGGAGCCAAGAGCGTTTCTTGACACCCTCCATATCTGATTGTGATGTGATCAGTGTGGAAGTGTTTTTCCTGCAATAGCCTAAAGCATGAATTACCAAACTAGATTCTTCATGGTGTGAGTCAAGTAATGTTTATTTGTTCTATCATAACAATAGCATAGAAGTTCACAGCAGCAGGTTATCAATAGAGGACACAGCAGTGTTCCCCTGCTGGATGGTTCCCAAAGCAGAGGTGGATAGTTTGTAGCTTATTGTTAGGATACATATTTCATTTCCACCTCACTCCTTGCCTTTCAACCCATGTGCCTGAACAGGTTTCAGTTCCAGCCTGTCACTCAGCTGCTGTTTTATGTTACCAGGATAAGATGAGCCACCAACAACTCCATATCCATGTGGGAGATGGAGAGAATATTGCCAGTTTCTCATGCTGGCTGTGTAACCGTGTGGCTTTGCCTGCTGTGTTCTCACTGTGGTCTGTCTCCCTTTCTCCAGGAAGGCCCAGGAGAGCCAGAAGGAGATGAAATTGTTGCTAGATATGTACCGCTCTGCCCCTAAAGAGCAGAGAGACAAGGTGCAGCTGATGGCAGCTGAGAAGAAGGCAAAAGCTGAGGTATTTCTAATTCCTCTTCCTTTTTTCTTTTTAATGGGTTACTTAAACTTCTTTTCAGATACTCTGCAGCAGAACCGTGTTGTTTCTCTCCTCAGAACTGAGGATTGTTTGTCTTCTCAGCTTTGTCACTTAGAGATTGGAATGGTCTGGAGATAAACAGGGACTAGTCGCTAGTGCAGGCACACACGCACAACAATTTCTAGGTTTGTAAGCACAGACCCATTTGCAGATCCCTTAAGTACCGGCATGTCCCTCTGTTTGGGACTCCTGTGGTTCAAGCCCCTCTTGCCTTCCTCACAAGCAGGTCTCACCTATAGGCAGCCCTTACTCTGTGCAGCACACATACATGGGGTAAAGAGTTAGATTACATGGCAATAGTTAAGAAAATGTGCAATAAAAAGGGACAAGAAGGTCAGGACAGAATGTGGTGGTCATGTGCAAGGCTGAGCCAGACAAATGTGTTCTGTCTGCCCATATTTTCCATGGGACTGGCTTCTTTTATACCCTTCTCTGACTAACCCCAACTTGTTCATCCTTGATCTCCTGCCTGCACATTGCTTCGGGATTTGAACAGCTCTCGATTCCCACAGGCCTTCCAGTTCAGGAGCTATTTCTGCTTTACATTGTCATCAATTAGAAAGTCTAAGCAAGTCCAAGATCTTCCTGGAAGTGCTTCCTGTAGTTTCTTGGAAGTTTATCAGTTGTTGTGACTGGAGAGGTTTGCCTCCTCTCCTTGTCTCTGTGTTTGTTTTGTCAGGTTTGTGTCTCTGTATATTTTGTTTTGAGTTTTCTCCCACAGTCAGATGACCTTGATGGAATAAACAGTTTCACGCTCTGATGTGCTCTCGTCAGTTAGGGTGACTAACCAGGTTTCATTTTCATCACTGCCTCCCTTACCATTTGTCTGCCAAGTTTATGTCTCTGTATGTTTTATTTTACCTCCTCCTTTCCCTGTTATCGCCTTCTTATCTGGAGAAAGGTCCAGATGCCCTTAAAGGAGGAGATGCTCTCTGTCCACATATCCATGCATGTACAATTGCAAGAGACTGATGTTCCTACTCTGATAAAAGATGCTGTGAAATTTTCAAAGGTGTGGAAGTCAAGATCTTGGGCTTACAGCCCATCTCAAATAGTACATCTGCCTGTAATACTCTGTCAAAATGATATGAGGGTTTTTTACTATGCTTTGAAGGCAGTCCTGAGTGTTTCAGAGAATTTTGGGGAAAACAGGCTCTTAACAATGCTCAGGGCACATTGTTGTATTTAGTGTAATTTCTGGTTGGTTTTTGTAGCTTGAAGAACTGAGGCAGAGGGTGAAAGAATTGGAAGACAAGGAAAAAAAGGAGAGTAAAAAGATGGCTGATGAGGATGCCCTCCGCAAGATCCGAGCAGTGGAGGAACAGATTGAATATTTGCAGAAGAAACTTGCCATGGCTAAGCAGGTGAGAAGTTTCTGATGAGTTCTCCTTTGGCCGGAGCACCCGTGAAGGAGCTGCCTTCAGGTTATGTCCAGGAAAAGAGAAGGAATTTATATCTGTATGGGCCAGAGATATGAGTTTGATCCTTGTTTACCAAAGGGGAAGAAAACAAGCAAAAGAACGACCAACAAAATAACCCCCTCCACCCTCGGCTCTGGGGTATCACAGGCAGGCCATGGTGGGAAATGTTTAGTAACGATTAAACATTAAACAGTTAAACATGTGGCCTTGGTGAAGCACACAGAGGAGAATTGGCTTTATCAGCCATGAGGGGAAAAGATTACAATTTCTTTTTAAGAGTTATTATCTCCTCAGTTCATCTCGTGAATATATGTGCATGGAACTCGTAAATACCTTCTGCTAAAAAACGGCTTAATCCAATTAGAGAGCAGAACCATCTCAGCAGGGCAGAGGCAAGCCAATAATTGATATGTACTTTTTTAGAATAATTGTTATTGTAGAACGGAACTGCTCTACTTTATCAATGCTGAAATGGCCAAAGTGAGTTTAGGGGGCTTGGCAGCCTGTTGGTTGGAAGCTGTCAAGCTGTCCGCCTGTGGAATTTCTGGCCTGGTGTATCTGATCGCTGTTTAGCTGCTGGGAATTGGGAGTTGGTTTCTGCCCAGCTCTGGCAACAACTGTGTCAAAGCTGATCCGGCCAGACAGGCAACAGGTCACCATCTCTTCTCTGCGCCTTCAAATTCAGAGTATCTCTGCTGTGGTGCAGACTTGTAGGGAGTATGTTTTTCTGGTTGTTGGGATGATAGTGTTCCCTGACACCAAGAATCTTCCTTCATCTTCACAAGGTTTGGTGTCTCTGAATAAAATGTCCAGGGTCACTGTAGGCGGTCCAGGGCACAGTTTGCCCTCAGCCTGTGATTCTTTTGCAGGAGGAAGAGGCCCTGCTATCAGAAATGGATGTCACAGGCCAAGCTTTTGAAGACATGCAAGAGCAGAACATCCGCCTGATGCAGCAGCTGCGGGAGAAGGATGACGCCAACTTCAAGCTGATGTCAGAACGCATCAAGTCCAACCAGATCCATAAGCTGCTGAAAGAGGAAAAGGAAGAGCTTGCGGACCAAGTTTTGACACTGAAAACACAGGTAAATATGGAAAAAGGAGACAGGACAAAAGAGCTGGTGGGGAAGGTGGAGGTGTTGTTATGTGTTATGCGTTTTAGGCAGCTGCACATAACCATTTGCTTGCTCCCCCACTGAGGGGAAGAGGAAAGAATCAAAAGGGACAGAGAAAACTGGTGAGATGAAATAAAGGCAGTTTAACAGTTAAAGCAAAGATGTCCATGCAAGCAAAACAAAAGTTTGCTAATTGATTACTTCCTGTGGCAGGCAGGAGTTCAGTCATCTCCAGGAAAGCAGGGCTTCATCATGCTTTATTGTTATTAAATAAATACTGCAGCTCTGAACATCCTCCCACTTCTTCCCTTCCACCAGCTGTTATTGCTGAGCACAGGAGCACCCCTTGGGCCGGCTGGATCAGCTGTGTGGCATCCCAGCTTCTTGGGCACCCTCAGCCTACCTGCTGGTGGGCAGCATGACACACAGAAGGTCTTGGTGCTGTGTAAATACTGCTCAGCAACAGCTGAAACAGTGCTGTGTTACTGACAGTGTTTAGCTCCAAAATATGAAACAGAGCAGCATGTAAGCTGCTCTGAAGAGAATTAACTATCCTCACCAAAATCAGTTCAGGATGGAATGTTCCTCTCACCAGCCTAGGAGTGCATCAGGCTTCAAAGGAGCCTGTCTTTGTAAGAAACTGAGACTGCTGTATGAGCATTAAAATGTCCTACGGGTTCACTGCTGTGGAGAGCAGATGGGTGAGGAAAAGTGGGAGTTCCTTTTCCTGTTGTAATGCTACTTCTGCTTGTATATTGGATGGATATACATGGATACAGACTGGGAGAAGTTACTGAGAACACTGGAACAGAGAAGGACTTGCAGACTGTGGTAGATCAGAGGCTGGACGTGACCCAGCAGTGCACGCTGGGAGCCCAGAAAGCCAACTGCGTCCTGGGCTGCATCCAAAGCAGTGTGGGCAGCAGGCTGAGGGCGAGGATTCTGCCCCTCTGCTCTGCCCTCATGAGATTCTAGCTGCAGTGCTGCATCCAGCTCTGGGGTCCTCAGCACAGGAAAGACTCATGGATGCGTGTTGGAGGGAGTCCAGAGGAGCCTATAAAGATGATGAGAAGAAATGAACACCTCTGCTACAAGAACAGGCTGAGAGAGCTGGGCTTGTTCAGCATGGAGAAGACAAGGCTCAGGGGAGACTTCATTGCAGCCTTCCAGTACCTGAAGAAAAAGGAGGGAGAGGAACTTTTTGTATGAGCATGACAAGAGGCATTGGTTTTGAACTGAAAGAGGGCAGGCTTAGATTAGATGTTAGGAAGAAATTCTTTACTTAGAGGGTGGTGAGGCACTGCTAGAGGTTGCCCAGAGAAGTTGTGGATGCCCCATCCCTGGAGGTGTTCAAGGCCAGGCTTGGATGGGGCTTTGAGATACATGCCCTAGTGGAAGTTACCCCAGGGAGGCTGGGGTAGATGATCTCTAAGGTCCCTTCCAATCCAGGCCGTTCTATGGCTCTGTATCCTGTCATCCTTGGAAGCACTGTGAAACTGTTCACTGCCTTGCAGCAAGTCTTCAAGCCACTGTCCAAAAATTAAGACATCTTTGTTGCAAATATTTGACTGCTAAGTTTTAAAGTGTTAACCAGAGAGATCTGAGTATGACTCTCTGGATACAGGCACGGCTGTTTGGGGAGAAAAAGGCAAGCTGAAGGTGTCCTCCTTGATGATGGGGCATCAGGGGTAGTTTTAGCCTGCAGCTCGAGTGACAGCTCTGAAGACCCACAGGCCATGCATTCATTCCTTCTGTACCTTCTGTTTCCCTTTCCAAGGTGGATGCCCAGCTGCAGGTTGTACGTAAGCTGGAGGAGAAGGAACACTTACTGCAGAGCAGTATTGGAACAGGAGAGAAGGAGTTGGGCCTGCGAACACAGGCCCTGGAAATGAACAAACGCAAGGTGAGAGACCCCTTTGTTTCCTCTTGGGTTGTGAGGTGGAGCTGCTGCCTTGTGGGAGGCATAGACGGCTTTGAGCTTCCACTGGTATTACAGAACCTGGTATTCCCTGCTTTTGGACGAGTAGACCAGAAGGCTGAGGAGTCTTGAAGAGAATTATGATTAAAGTACTAAAGACTGATGTTTTCCTTTGATAAGGAGAAGCAGGTCATACGTGTTTCTGTGAAACCTCTGGTGAAAGAAAGAGACAGCAGCCAGATGAAGCTAACTGCACTCAAAGCTTTTGTAGGAAGATGGGATAAGCGAAAGGAAAATGGAGCTGGGGAATGTGAACACTTTTAATAAATGCCTAAGATCAAAAAAGTAGGTGTGTTAGCAGTAAAATAAGACTAAGTCTTAAGGCTGATGTTGCCTTTGTTACGTTTTAGTAGAAATGCAGAAATTACATTAAAACAGGTAGAAAGGAAAGGAATATCACTATGAAGAGGAGCTGGGGAGAATTCAGCAGCGTCACCTGTGCTTAATACAACAACTTGTGATGTTAAGGGCATTTGGTTATAAAGTTGGAAGCGAACTGGTGAAGAGAGAAGATTGTTAGAAATAGCCATCCTGCAGTTCTCTCTAGTTCAGCTATAGAACTGCCTCTAAACAATTTAGTAGAGATAATGTGGAAGCTGGAAGGCTGAAAGTATGTTTGGAAGAGAATTGGATGATCATTAATGTCTTTCGAAGTGACATGCTTTGCAGTGTGCCAAGGTTTGGCTCTGCTAAAATGATTAGAACTTGTTAATAATAAGGTAATAACAGGGGGCTAGAAATCATGAGAGCTGTTCTTCTGTGTTTGGTCTTTCTATGCTGGTTTTCTTTCTCAGGCCATTGATGCAGCACAGCTTGCAGATGATCTGAAGGCCCAGCTAGAGTTGGCTCAGAAGAAGTTACACGATTTTCAGGAGGAGATTGTGGAAAACAGAGTAACCAGAGAAAAAGAGATGTTCAATTTCAAAAGGGCTGAGGTATACATCCTGTGCGCAATCCTTCAAGACCTGTCTGCTTTAGTGTCCTTCTTGTACACTGAGCTTGCAGAGAGTTTCAGCTAAACTGGTCTTGGTGTCCAGTTTCACTTTGATTTTGGCTTCATCAGGTTTTGGCTCTTTCAGATTTTATGCGCTGATAACTGACAATACTTGTGGCATCAGATGATCATGTTGTCTCTTGGATTATAGGGGATGAAACTATGGGTGGCATGACTTAGCCAGGTGCATGTTCTCTTTGATCCTTGAAGAGCTGTGACAGAGAATGTACTGCTCTTTCACTTGATCTCCTGTTTTTGTGCAGGAAGATATTTCTAGGTTGCGCAGGAAGCTGGAGACCACAAAGAAGCCTGACATGGTTCCCAACTGTGATGAGATCCTGATGGAGGAAATCAAGGATTATAAGGTGAGTATCTGTGTTGATCAGCTTCCCTTTATACTTTAGTCAGAAGGTGTATAGACACGCTTTCAGTATCTGACATCTCTCATCTGTACTCTGGCACTGAAGAAACCACATTGTCCTTCTGAGGAATGGAAGGACCTTCATCTTGAGACATCTCTGAGCACAGCAGCTGGGCTGCTGGGCCTCTCACAGCTCTTTGTGTGCATGCGTGCGTGCGTGTTTTCCAGGCCCGCCTGACATGCCCGTGCTGCAACATGCGCAAGAAGGACGCAGTGCTCACCAAGTGCTTCCACGTCTTCTGCTTCGAGTGCGTCAAGACGCGCTACGACACCCGGCAGCGCAAGTGCCCCAAGTGCAACGCGGCCTTCGGGGCCAACGACTTCCACAGGATCTACATTGGCTGAGGCCCTCACAGAGCCTCTGCTTGTGCTGAGCCAGCCTCCCTCCCTCTCTGTCAGCTTCTGCCACCTGAGCTGCAGTGTTTTCTGGGAGGTGCATTCAGGGTCTCGAAAGAAACACACTTTGGATCTTGCTTCCTTTCTTGGCCCTGTCCCTTTGGTCTTGCCCTCAGTTTTTGTGTGCTCTTTGTGCCTGAGAGGAAATTTCCGATCCCCCGCTTTCACACTGCCAAGATGGGAACACACAACTGAAGTGCTGCAAGTGTGGGATGGAAGCTGAACTGCAGCAGCGATTAGTGAGAGCTTTATTTGAGGGCTCTGCTTTGGATGCTAATTAAATCCCATCAAGGGATGGCACTGCTCCTGGGAGGGAAGTGTTTCACCATTAGCAGGCCCAATAGAGGCCAAGGAACTGAATCTGTAGGCTCAGTGGAGTAACTCCTTAGGTACCTGTGTATCTTCCTGAGTCAGAGCAAGAACGGCTGAGGGCTGGTGCACTAGGAAACATCCTCCCAAGCCCCAAACAAACACTAAACATCTTACTATCCAGAGGAGGAGAAAGGAAAGATCTTGGAGACCCTTAGAAAACAGCATGCCGCTGATGAGCCCTGGTTGATGTGCTCACCTTCCGTAGGCTGAGGCATTGCTGTCATTGGCCTTCTTAGAAAAGGACTTCTAGCGGTTCCTTTGCTGCAGCTTAACCATGAAGATTAATCTTGTTATGTGCAAATTCTTATTAAAGCTGTTGTTTGGTTTATTTTTCTGGTTCTCTTGCCTCTGGTGCTATCTGTCTGTGCTCCCATCCTTTGTCCAGTTCTTGGAAACATTTATCACAAGCTTGAAACTTCTATAGTAGAGGCACCTAATTCCTTCCTATCTCTGCTTTCAGAATATGCTCAGCTAGAACAACTGTTGGCTGTATTCCCAGTAGCTTATTCCTGACACAACAGGAGGGCCAAGGTGCTGCATTATTTCTGCAGTCAGTTTGTCATGGCTGCTGGGAATTTTGGCAGGGATGTGGTGTGGCTTAGAGTCTCAGTGCTCCCCATGCTTGGAGGCGGCATTTGAATTCTGCCCCCAAAATCAAAATGGGAAGTTGTTGATTGTGGTGGTAGAGATGGCCATGACGCTCAGAGTGCTTCGGTAAAATTTCAGAAGGTTTCAAGCATCAGCTCCTTGTTATCTAAAAGTCTTTCATACCTTTTCTATGTAGTCTCCCATGGGTAGCTCTACACAGCTCTGGCTCTTTCTCTCCCTCTCTCTTCCTTCTGCAGTTCCAACTTGCTCCTTCCTGTCCCCAGCACAGCCACCTAACCTTGTGTCCCTTGTACAATGTCTTGCCCTTTCTGTCTCTTGCACGACCTCCCCTTCCTCCTCAGAGCACAGCCAGCAGACTCAACTGACTCCAACCAGCTAACTCTTTTATCACACCCATAGCTGTGAGGGCAAGGCTGTTCCCACTCTTGAGTAATTAACACAGCTGCAATATATCAGAGGCAAAATTGCCTTTAGCACTCTCTGTCTCCCCACAGTTGATCTGCAATATTTCTTCCTAGAGTGTTTTCCCTATAAACTTAATTTACTTAGAAGCTGCACCTGTCAGAAGTTTGTCCAATGGGTGTCCCTTCCCTGAAGCCTGGAATCTCTAGTGCCTTCCTGTATCCCCTCTCTGCAGGAAATAACAGATACAAAGTGAAAGGAGTTCATTACAGGCTCTTACACTATTCATTATTATCTTGGGGAAAACATTCAGAATATATGAGTAAAGCCTTGCAAATGATGAGGAATCCTGAAAAATGAGAAGGAGCACAACATCCTGCCTTTCTAAGGGGAACCTGGGCTGCTGAGAATTTATGTCGTGGTGTAAGAGCTGTTAAAAGGAATGAGAGTAGAAGCCTCTTCCCTTCACTGGAAGTTGCTCCCAGGATTACAGGTTCTGGCAGGAAGTTGGCTGAAGAACAGTGGTAATGCTTCTGGTAGATTTTGGTGTACAAATGCTTGTTCATCACAACCAGGACCTGGCTCATGAACAACTGTCTGTGTCTTCAAACAGCTTTGCTACAGCAGCAAGGGCTCCTTTCACACCTATGAACAGCAAGCTGAACTGAGCAGCCCCAGCAGAGCTGCAAAGCCCCTCTGTCCTTCCCCAGTCACTCTTGTATCACCCACCTTTCTACTGAAATTGAGCTTTGTGTGCACGCTGCTCAGGTCGGCTTCCCTCAGCTCACGGCAGGAAATGGATACTTCAAACAATCTGCATGAGTTTCACAGAGGAGTTTTGGAAACTCCTCCCTTTATAAAGAAAGAAGTCTTGGTTTTGTTTTAAAAGAATAGCTTCTCTCAGGCTCATTTTGGAAGTGACTGGGTTTCTCTCGGTGGATAGAATTTAAACACTGAGAAGCAGTGAAAATTTTAGATGGTCTGTTTGCCAGAATGTATGGAAAGATTTCAGATATATCAAGACTAGAAGTATTGGGCTCAAAGAAGTAAAGGGGTGACAACCTTTATCAAAAGGTTCTCTAAATTCAGTGTCTGATGTGCTGAGGGCTGAGCAGCAGGCCTGAGCCAGAGCTGACTTACAAGATGAATTCTGGGCACTGTGTCACTAACCCCATCAGTATTTAGCGAGAAATAGACAACAAAGACGCTTGTGCTGGCTCTGTATAACCTTGTGCAGTTATCTGCAGGAAATATATCACTTTAAGAAACTTTCCCAACTGACAGGAATAGAAGCTTATCTGTAAGGTATTTTAGGGGAAAACTCTCTGTGCCCAGGCCTGGGCTCTGGCCAAGGCCGGCCGTGGCTGGTCAGGAAGTGTGCCGTCAGATCCAGGAGTTGGTGTGCTAAAAATAGGATCAAGTCACTTTGTTCTTGTGTGTGTTGCAGCATGGACACATCAGGCGGGCTTGCAACACACACACACACACACAGAGCTGTGAGGGGCCCTGCAGCCCAGCTGCTGTGCTTTAGCATGGCAGTCATTCATTCCCTAAACACAAGGGCAGTGGACTTTAATTGCAAAGCCTCTCTTTGCAATGGGATTGCTTTTGCCCTGCAGCCTCCATGAGCACGGGCTTTGTGGGAACAGGGACCATCACAGCCTGTGTCCTGGAAACAGACCCAGGAAAATGAGCAGATCCTGCTGGCTTTTGCTACTGCTGTAGCAGTGATCCTACCAGCAACTCCTATGGCAAGTTATTACAATGTAGAAAATTAAAGGGGCTTTCAGGCAGAGGTGTGGGGATAGGAATAACAGTTCTTTACTAGTATATATGACAAAACAAACAACAACTACTACAGCATTAACAATAAACAGAATCAAGAATCCCGAGGGGCTTTGGTTTCACAAAGCCCGGGGCAGTCTGATCTCTTGGGACTCTGAGAGCACCAAGCTGGAGCGATGGGAAATCCCGGGCTGGTGGATGAGATGTATCAGAAGCTCTGTCTGTGGTAGCTGGAGCAGCAGGGATGTCCTGGCAGGGCAGGGCAGTGCAGGGCTACGGAGTGGCAGAAAACCTCAAAGCAGTGCAGAAGAAATGCCGGCGGTGGGACAGGGCCACCCTAGCAGGGCAGGAGGAGGCGAGCTCAGGGTTCCGGCGCACAGGAGGAGATGGTGGTCGATTTTCCAAGACTGGACGAAGTGGTAACAGCAAACTCCTGCAGCAAGCAGCAGCCTGGCCATTCTCTTTCCCATGCCCAGAGCAAGAGAGCGAAGCTGTCCCCAGCCCTGTCCTTTACCTCCCCCAAAACCCGTGATACCTCTCCCCTCTGAGGGAAACTGCCAGAAACTCAAAAACAATAGGTGTAGCCGATGCTGCTATCTCCTTTGACCACTTCTTTGTTTTAGTCGAGTATCCTGTAGTTAGTCTCCTAGCAACTTATGGGAAAAAAATCTGTAAGTGAAAAAGAAGCAAATCTAACCTCCAACACCAGTTCTCCTGGATCTTGGAGAATTTCAGCCCTTGTGTCCATAGCCCGCCCTTCAGCCCCAGCCTGCAGCAGTTACAGTCACTGTTGCCTCCTCCTTGCTCCAGCTCACTTGCCAAGGTGCCGCCAAAGCCGGCTCAGGAGGCTGACTCAGGATCCCTATTGGCTTCTGGTCTCCAGGATGACCTTCAGAGGGACACTTGGAGCACTTCCTAAAGAGCTGCCTGTGGCATAGGGGGTAGATTTGTCCGCCCTAGGTGGCTCATGGTTGGGGTTCTACGCTCAGTGGAGTCCCAGAGTTTCTTCAGCAGCCTTTGCAGTGAGTTCTTAGTGAACATGTGGCTTTGCTGCCATCCCAAATCTCTGCTTGCCTTGCCCAAACTAAGTCCAAGTAGGGCATGTGCTGGGCATGGCTGGAGATTTTTTCATGGCCAGAAGCCTCCAGCATCACCTTTACATCTGCTCATTGTTTTGGGTAGCACAAATCACAAAACACTCATCTCAGCTGACAAATGTAATTTCTTGCAGATTGCTACAGCTGCATTTCTGATTGACAAATACACAAGATTCAGTTGAAAAATGTCATTTTATTACAAATTGCTACACCCATGCTGACAATACAGAACTGTACAAATCTCAATTAAGGTTAAAAAAGGAATTTATTAGATTATTACAACAATGCTATGTAAAATTTACAAATACTTCAGTTAACAAAACTAAATATATTGCCAACCTCTGCAACAACTCAATGTACACAAAGATCAATTAGGTGCTTAACAACTTCATTTATTACATATGACTGCAAGTGTACAGCCCATATAGAAATACAAAAATATACATTCCCTCTGTAAATAACCATGTACCAACAACTCAGTCGATATAATTATAAAATTATACCACTCCATACATGTTGAATTAGAATTAAATACCTATATATACACAAATACATAAATACATAGATAACTATTACAATCTACACATGTCAATACTGATTACATATTACGTTACATGCTACATTATATACACATACATATAAAACAAACCTATGTATAAATATAAAAATATCACTATGCCAAGGCCAAGCTAAGTATCTATCCAATTGCATCAATACACATATAAAGGTATATATCTGGATACATATGTAAATATAATTGCTTATAGAAATAGGTCAATATACATATACAAATATAAAAATAGACATATATACCTATAGAAATACCAATATACCTATTTAAAGAGCCATGTACCTATAACTGCATCAACAGAAATAGATACCTACACAACTCTATACATAGGAAATAGAACTAAAACCATCTAACAACATACATGTATACTTAGATACATATATACACATATATGTAATTACATATATGTATATACACAGCATACATCCATAAATATAACAACAGTCATATTCGCCATATTTGCTATACAAATACCAATACACGTATATAAATATCCATATAATTATCCCTCTCTATGAGCAAGTCCATATGTCTTTAAACAGAACTATAAACGGAGGGATTCCAGCTGCCCCATCTTCCAAGCCTCTCCGTTGTTTCCTTCTGTGCAGAGCAGCTCTCCTGGACAGGGACAGCAGGTGGGACATTTAGGAAGCAAAGGGAACACTGAGTCAGTATCAGGACGTTTCACTTGTTAGCACCTGCACTTCCATCACGGAAGGAAAAATCTCAGAGCCTCCCCAGAAGCATTAAAAAGGAGAAGCAGGCAGAGCGGGACAGGGTGTGGTGAGCGCAGCTGCAGCGGGACTGTCTCGCAGCCGCCGGCAGCCCAGCACAGCCGGCACAGCTCCCGGGCCCTGCCGGCACAGCTGCCTTGCCCAAGGACAGCCCCTGTGCCGGCCGGGGCAGCTGTGCCGAGCAGCCCCAGCACAGGCACGGCCCGCTCCCGCCCAGCCGGGCGGCACTGCCCACGGCCAAAGCCCATGCCGCCCTCACCCCCATCCTGCCTCACCGGCCCTGTGGCCTCACCCGGGGTCTCGAGTGGCAGCAGCACATCCCTGTTCACTGCTCTTGCTGGTGGCCTTCAGCTTCTCTCTCTGCTGGCTCCCATCAGTCTGCGGCTGTTTTCAAGGTCTTCAGTGCAGCTGTGGCAAAAGTGGAGCCTCTGGAATTGATTCCAAGGCCTGGCAGAGCTGCAGTCCGGGACTCTTCTGTGCTGCCTGCTGGCCCCCTCCATCCCCTCAGCCCTACCGTCCCCTCGCCAAGCCCTCAGCCCCCTTCACTTTCTTCAGCCCCTCACAGTCCTCTCACCCCACTCAGTCCGTTCTGACCCATCCCATCCGCTTAGACCCACCACTCCCCTCAGCCTGTGACACTTCCCTGCCACCTCAGTGCCACAATCGCCCTCTGCTCCCCCCCACCCCTCAGTCCCCCAGCACCTCAAGGTCACCAACCCTTCAGTGTCACCGCCTCCTCAGCCCCCTCAGTCTCACCGTCCTTCAGCAGCTCCTCAGGGGACGGTGCCTGGGGCCACCAGCAGCTCCCACCGCTCCAGGGACACCAGGCTCTGGAACTGCTGCTCCACCCGGCCCGGCCACCAGCTCGGACCCAGCACAGGAAGAGGAGAAAGAGGGGGGACAAACAGAAAAGCAAAAGGTGAAAAAGGCAGCTGAGGGGGAAAGAAGTAAAAATGCAGCCTAAGTCTACACAGCTCTATGTAGCTAAACTTCCATATACTTCTAACTAAATAACTATGCACATTTATAAATTTAAATATAACTATATATATTAGTGTTGTTACTCTATACATACATGTAAATCTGAAAATCTATAAATGTAATTACATAAATATAAATATAATTTTATCATATCTATAACTATATATATGTTAATTGTATAGATGCATAAATATATGCACATATAACTCTACAAATCTAAAAACATAACTATATGGGTATAGAAATAAAACTATAGCAATCTCTAAATGTATCTATAAACAGAGAGATTCCACCTGCCCGGCGGTCACAGGCTCTCCCTCTGGTCCTTCTTCGCACGCAGGGCAGCCCTCCTGGCAAGGTAGATCAGATGAATATCTGGGAAGCAAAGGGAACGCTGAGTCAATATTGCCCTTTGTACATCCTTCCCTTTGGAAGTAAGTGTACTGCTATCAACGACTGTAAAAGATGGCCTGAAAGGCAGACTCTCACTAGTGAATTTCAGACCTGCTCTTGAAACAGCAGGAATCCTTCCTAGTTTTCAAAACTTCCGAAATTTTGAAGTATCCCAGCAAACTCACAACACTTCCATTTCAAATGGCACCCATGACAGCTTGAAACAGAGACAGTCCCAGCTCCCATAAAGAAGCCAAATCTTGTTCCTTCTCTGTGCTGACAGTTCTCATTGAAATGGCTAAAGCTGAAAGGTGCTGTGAGCTGAGTTATGAACCAGGACCGTTTCCTGCCATCTACAAACTGCCCTCTGCAGTGAGCAACAGCTCCTCCAGCAACACCACTAGCTCTGGGATGATAAGCAGGGAGGGAAAGAGCTCCCTACGAGGCTGACAGACTGCACCAGCTTTGCTCAAGAATGCAGATCCAAAGGGCTCTTCTCTCCTATTAGTTCTTGTGAATTTGCGGTAACTTTTTTCCTTGGGCTACTGGATTTGTGACTAATGATTTGTTTGGCCTCAGAGCTTCCGCTACTTGTATTTTTAATGTATCTCACTATAGCTGTCAGCAGACTGCTACTACATTGATATAATTCTTGGAGAAAAAAAGCTCAGACTTCTACATTGACTTTTTGCTGTGGTATTCCTCTCCCGCTTCAAGAGTCATTCAGTGTTCCCTCCAGAATACTGTCAACCTGCAGCAAAATTATCCACGGACTTCAGCACAAAACTGGGACATGTGGGTTGGTGACACAACTCCCACAAGCTCATGTTTATTCCCTGCTCTCTTGCCACAGCAGAGGACTCGGTGTCAGAGCCTCTGGAGAAGCATGGAGGGCAGGGCTTGGGGAGATGGTGCCAGTGCAGGATTTGAACTAAATGCATCAGGAAGCACCAACCCTACAGACAAGAACTCAACTCTTTTGATCTCCCTTCCTGTCACAGGCAGGCTCAGAGCAGCTGTCTCACACCTCTCTAAACCAATGTGGGCTCTCTCCTCACCAAGCTCCTTGGGCTCCTGGGACCTGTGCCCACAGCTCCTGGTCCCAGATGAAGCTCCCTCTGCTGCAGCCCTGTCCATACTGTCCTCTCCTGAAGACTCGGGGGCAACGCTAATATTGTCCTGAAAAGAAAAACAGGAAGAAAGAAACTGAAAGATCACTGGCTATTTTCTGTAGGGACACAGTAGTTCAGAGCCTGCAACATCTCCTTCTCTTAAGGAAGAAAATGCTTTTAAAAACTTGTAGAAGACAAAAGGTCATCATTCTTTGCAATAAGATATGGGATTCTTCCCAAGAAAATGAGCACCCAAACTTGACCAACACAGGCTCACACCTTTTCATCCTTACTCAGGCGGAAACTTTTTCATTCCCTCTTTCAGAAATCTTGCTTTACAAAGCAAACCCTTCCCTGTCCAGTCACAGCTGAGTTGAAGAATGCTTTGCTTCTCAGCTATGCAATGACATTCAAAAGCTCTCAGTACAGCCCCTTTTATCCCTGTCCAATGGACTTACCTGAGCAGAGGGACACCTTTCAGGCAGGGATGGTGAAACCATCTTCTCCAGTGTCTCAAGCACAAGGTCCAGATCCAGTGGTGGCAATTCCTCTTCACCAGGAGTACTCCATACCCAGCTGGGGGCTGTCCATGCTGCATAACCACCACTGCAAGCTGGAGCACTGGGGGCTAAAGTGCCCAATGCAGCTGCAAGAATCCAAACACATTGGTCAGGCTCCAGAATGTGGCTTTGGGACGCAGAGCTCTGTTGCTGCCTTGGATCAAACATCACAGGAAGCACACAGCAACCTCAATTCCAGAAATGTATTCAAGCTTCCCAGGGAACTGGAAGAGTGAGTTCTTTCTCTTAAAAATATTTATCCTTATTGATGTGTACATAGATTAAAGTATGGATTGTAAAACTTATATAGACACACACATACATGAACACTTTATAATCACAGCCTTTTGCATCTCCCCAGCCGCTTTTGGATTTGGCTGCTTGCGTTTCTCATCACAAGAGACCACAGAAAGGGGATTCATACAGGAAGAGCCCAGATCTTTAGACACACATGCTGAAATTAAATTGGCAGTTTGTTCTAAAAACAACCTTGTGGGTGAGGCCGTAATTGTGCAGCTGCAGTGGCTCTGGGGCACACAGAGCTCATTTCAGTGGCACTGCTTGATTTGCAGGATAGACAGTCTTAAACATCTGCAATATCCTATCACTGTCCTAGTTTGGCTTCATTCAAAGAAAGAAGGCAGTTCACCTAACACTGACCACTTGTCAGGCACTATTTTTCACCTTTCCCTTGCACCTCAGCAGAGAGGATGTCTGGAAAACGTCCAGAACACTATCAAATCTGCAGGAAAGACACGAAAAGCAGACTGAGAATCTTGCTGGTTTTAAGGTCCCTCTTCCTAATACACTTGACACTCTCTACCTGATTCTCACTTGAGATTTACCCATGACACAGCACTGTGGGAAAACACTTCAAAGGGTCAGTTTCCTGGACCTGTTTGAAAAGCAAGGGTGGAAACTCTTTCCCTACCCGATGGGTCATTGGCTGTTGAGCGCTGCTCTGAGCATCTGCAACTGCTGCTCTCTGGAGAAGCCACGGAAGTGCTGTGATGGTCTATGGGAACAATGAGCTCAGGGTGGCACTTGAGGTCCATGCGAACCAGTGGAATGATAAGCTCATGCTTGAGCTGAAATTTGCATGTGCCAGTTTCCTCTGATGAAACCCCAGGAAGTCCGGATGTGGCTAACACTATCTTGGGAGATGCTACGAAAGCCTCAGACTCCTGAGGACCTGGACTTTGCCTGAAAGGGCCTGCAGGCAGCTCTGAATCCTCAGATGAGGCAGCAGCAAGGTCCTGGTAGGAGAGTGCTGTGTAGCAGTGAGGGAAGAAGGAAGGAAGCAAAGGGAAGGCTAGGTCACTATTTGCCTTCGGGTATGTTTTCCTTGCCAGCAACTGTATTTCTGTTATGGAAGACAAAAGCTCCCATCCTCCCAAGCAGAGTGAGAAAGAAGGAAAAAAAGCAAACAAACAACCAAACCCAACATGTTCTGGGGCCATTCAACAAGAATTTCCTTGTCTACTTAGCTCTCCCCTATTTGTTCAACTGACTGGGAAAACTGTCCCACTGCCATTCCTTGGCAGGAGGCAACTGCCAGAAACCAAACTACCACGTCTGTTCCCCTCTGCTCCAAACGGGACAGGAGGCTCCCCCCCACTGGGCCTGACCACAACTGAGCCCTCGGCTCACACGCACTCACAGAGAGTTCCCCAAGCATCCTAGGGCCGGGCAAGGAGCAGCGCCAGCCACGGCGCAGGGCTGGGCCAGCTGCAGGCCGAGCGGACCAGGGTGTGGTAAGCACGGCTGCGGTGGGACTGTCCCACAGCCGGCACAGCTCCCGGGCCCTGCCGGCACAGCTGCCTTGCCCACGGACAGCCCCTGTGCCGGCCGGGGCAGCTGCGCTGAGCAGCCCCAGCATGGGCAGAGCTCGCTCCTGCCCAGCCAGGCACTCCCCCCGCCGAAGCCAACGCCACCCTCTGTGCCCGCAGCTCCCACCCCGTCTCACCGGCTCTGGGCAGCTGCCCAGCGGGGAAGGCGGGCAGCGGCCGGTCCGTGTGGAGCTGCTGGAAGCGGCTGGGCTGGCGGCTGCGCACCTCCAGCCCCGCCGCCAGCCGCAGCCTATTAGCCCTGGTCAGGCGCTTGATGCGGAGGAGGAGGTCGGGGCGGTCACGGCGAAAGTTGGGATTCCTGAAGTGGAGCCAGCCCCCGGCATCGCCCGGCACAGCTGCGCCAACCCAGCCCGGCACCTTTTGGAAGCCGTAGAGGTTCAGCTGGCGCACGAAACTGCCGAAGTGCGTGGCTTGGAAAGAGTCCGGGGCCGCCCCCACCCCCTTGCTGCCCCCGCCATGGGCATTGGCCGGGCTGAGCAGCTCCCGCTCGAAGAGGGAACGGTCGATGAGTAGCCCCCGGGCCTGGCTGTCCCAGCGCACGGAGCGGACGCAGGGGTTGTTCACCAGGCGCCACAGCTTGGCGGGGAAGGTGCTGGCGTTGAGCCCGGCAGGCAGCGGCACCTCCGCCATGGTGCTGATCACCGACTGTCGCCACAACGCCCGAAGCGTAACGGCCACGGCTGCACCGGTGGCACACAGCCTGAGGGGGGCGCTGCATTTGGCCCCGCGCGTGCCCAGCGTGGCCCCAGCACAGGCCGGACTTGGTGGTGGAGACGAGCGCCGCGGAGCTGGGGCTGTGGGCACAGCGCGGGCATGGCGGCTCCCGGGACTGGCCGGGCAGGGCAGGGTATGGCAAGGTGCAAATCCTTTTATTTTCTCTAGCTGCAGTCATCCTTCTGCCTTTGCTTTGCAGCACAACCCCAAACAACTAAGGCAAGTGCAGGACCTTTCGAAAGGGGGTCCAAATTGAGCAGTCCCACGGGAAATTCTTTCTATTTGTCCAGTTAAAGCAAAATCACTTTGTGTTCTGCATAGCTGAAGGGAGGAAAAAGATCTTAGACTGAGTAGCTGTACTATTTTGGTTGGGGCTGGAAACAGAGTTCCCCACTTGAAAGCAGACTGGTCAAATGGGAGAAGGGGAAATTGTGAAATAAGAGAATTGAAGACGTTCTGTTTGCCCCTTTTCCAGCCAGCTGGCTAGTGCTTTCTCACTGTGTTCAGCAGATTTGGCACATTTCTCATTCTTTGGAGGTAGAAGCAGCAAGAGGAAGGGGCAGCAATTTTGTCAGCATTTTCATCAAAGCTAAAATCCTGTCCCCTGGAAGGATGTTGCTTTTTGTGAGGGATTAATCACCTACAGTTACAGTGAACTCATGCTGGTGTCTTCGCCAAGAGGTTTCGCATTTTTCTTTCCGCAGGAATAATTTCTTCCCCTCTTTTTTTTTCCCCAGTCAGGGGACAGTTACAACACAAAATCTCTCCTGCAGCCAGGTATTTTCAATAAAGCAACAAAGATGATCTTGCAGTCATCTGTGCTTTTGTCACTTGCTCTTTTTATTTTAAATTCTCTCTTCAACTGGAAACAGTTTTCATAGCATGAAAAAATAGACCTATTTCTTCCATCTCTTTTAATCAATGCCCTTTTTATGTCTTTATATCATTTAACCATGAGGGCTCATGTGAGTGTATTTGGTGGTATGGCAGAAGCTCATCCCACACACAGTGGATGTTCTCCTTACTTCCAGCCTGAGTTCCAGGTGATATTGCCTGCTCTTGCCCTCCTTCCAGGTCCCTTTGTGAGCAGCCTAGCTCTGTCACTTTCTGTTGCTGTCCTGTGGGTGGCATGCTGACACAAGGATTGTTGGTCTCATCACATTCTGGAGTAGTCTTTTGGACTGTTTTAAAAATGCCCTGTCGTCTCTTCGTCTGTGTGCTGGCTTTCTGAGAAAAATTGGAACCTAATACCTAGAAAATCTCTTCCCAATTCATCTTAAATTGTTTAAAATAGAACCTGAATTATGAATGATCCACCTGGGTGGGATAGGGTTTGTCTTTAAACACAGTGTCTTTAATCCACTGATATGAGATGGGGTGGAGTGTTGTCACAGCCTTGGAGTTGGGATACCAGAAATCTCAACATCAAGAAGACAACTAAGGAAGGGCTTGGGTGAGTTTTGCTTTATGTGTTCTTGTATTCCAAGAAGTCATGTGGATGGACATGCTTTTGTGTTCTTGACCTGTGTTTGGAAGAGCCAAGTGTCCCTGCAGGCCAAGCAGACAAGGATCAAAAGACAAGAATCTGTCTGGATGCATCCTTCTTTCTGCCAGAAATCCTCAGAGGAGATGGGGGAGACACTGTAGTATAGCCCAAGGGGCAGGCATATGTCAGCTTCACAAACATGGGACAAAAATGGGGAATTTCTGATATGGTAAAGCAGCTGCTGTGCCTCCTCCTGACAGCCTGTGTCTTGAGCCTTTGGGGTTCCTTCCTCATCCCTCAGTGACACATACTAACAAAAACTAGACAGGTTGTTTCTTGAATGCCTTAGACATGTGCCTAATCCAAGTACAAAATACCTACAAATTCAAGGTAGGGGGGAGTAGCTGTCAACTGGAGAGGGCTTTTGCTCAGATCCTTCTTCATCACAGCTTCCTCCAGTCTATTGTGGGACAGGTGTCCTGGGCGACATGTGGCTGATGCAAAGCAACATCTTCTCTGCAGAGCTAAGGTGGCAATTTGGCAGTTGATCACTGTTAGAACCCACATCCACGAAGGCAAGAGTCACCGAGGTTCTTGTTAATAATCCCTTGGTTCAGCTAAGAGTGAATTAAGAATGAATGAATGAATGAATGAATGAACGAACGAATGAATGAACGAACCAACGAATGAATGATTGAAGGAATGAATGAGTGAATAAATGAATGATTGATTGGCATTTGTGTGTATGATGCCTTAGGGCTGGGCTTTTCTGTTTTGTGTGATAGCACTGAGTGGTGCTCGGATCTTCACGAGGTGATGGGGGTAGGGCAGTCTTGTTCAAGGACATTGTCTCCAAGCTCCAGGCCCGAGCACAAACAACCTGGAAGAGAAGGGCAAGTCGAGAGGATGGCGTTTCGTGATTCGGGGTTATTGGTTGGATGGTGCATTGCTATATGCAAATGAATGGAAACTTGTAAAAGGGGTAAGATCTGGGGACAAGCCCCTTTTTCGTCTTCATCTTGGAAATATTCGGGCTGGGCCACTTCTGTGGGTCTGGAGACGCAAGGGCATGGACTTGAATAAACACTCATTTTGTTCCTTTCACTCTGTCTAGCCTCTGTTTCAGCCTCAGGGCATCATGTATATATATATATATATATATATATATATATATGCACATAGGGTTTATTTTAGAACAATTTGGTTGCAGTGGAAGGCAGGTATTTAGCCATTCCAGTTATTATTATCTCTAGTCACATAGCAATATGACAACATAAAAATATTACATGAGGAAATGTAAGAAAGGGGGAAAAAAGCACATTAAGAGAGAGAGAAAAAGAAAAAGAGTGAAAAAACATATCATCACTCCTGGATCTTGTGATGGGACTTGACTGTTGCAGCTTAGATTTTCAGTGGTCAAAATGATGGTCATCATCTGTCAGGGATGGGGGGTGATGTTGCAGCACAGCTGGCCTGCATCTGGACAAAATTAATTTGGTCATAAATCCAATTTAGCTGACCTGGCTTGTTCTAGAAACAACTCCCTAAGTGAACAATGGAACTGGAACAGAGACCTCAGCCAAAGCCATGGAAGCCCTGGATGCAAACACATTGCTGGCCAGAGATCTGGACAGTGCAGAGATCCCAACCAATTGCCTATCTAAACCCAGGAAATTCAAACCCCCTATAAAAAGAAGCTCTGAACAATAAAACGGGCTGTTTGCTGATGACCCTTGGTGTGTACTGTGTTGTGTGCCTGTCTCCAACCCATGACCCTCATGTAACAGGGAGATGTCTGTGAAACACAAAGTGCAATAAGTTTAGAATAAGGTGAGGCTCAGTAGGAATGCCCAGGTACCTGCCTGGAGAACTGGAAGTTGTATAAGGGAGGGCAATTAGCAAGATAAGAAGCCTTGCACGATTTGTGTCTTATGAGCCTCAAAGGTTTGTCCCCAAAGCCACCCACGGAGTCAATCCTTCTTTGGAGGACCAACTGGGAATTGGCCAATTCCCAACTGACAATTCCTTTGGGAATGTCCCCAAGGACCAACACAACCAACATTTCTTGGGGTGCGAAAAAAGGTGTTTTCCCTCCAAAACCATCCTGGAGACCCTACCTGGAGCACCCCAAAGGTGCAGTGGTAGCCCATGTGCACCAGGCAGCGCAGGGTCAGCTTGAGCACCACAGAACTCTTGAAGCACATGAAATTCCAGACGTTCTCCAGCAGGAAGAAGTGTGACCAGTAATAATCGCAATAACTGCGGGGATAGCAGGAAATCGGTGTGGCCAGGGGACACCAGACGGGGCTCTCACTCCTCAAAAAATCCCCTCCACACCCGCAAGGGGACCCCAGACATAGGGTCTCACCTGAGGAATGAGACCACCAGGGAACTCTTGAATTTAAAGCAGGTGTGGGAGTTGAAGCTGTTCATGCCACCGAAGCCCTGGCATTAGGGGCTGCCACGGAACATCTCCACATCACCTTTTTGGGGCAGTTTCTGTCTCAAGGAATTGGTTTTCTTGCTGGACGTGACGAGCTTGAGGAGGATGTTCCAGTCCTTGATGAACACTGCGGTGCTGGGGTTGTTGAGCCAGAACAGCTGTGCTGCTGGCTCCCACATCTTGATGACTAGAGCATCTCTGAGACTCCTGCGGGACACGGCTGGGCTGGAATGGCCAGGCCTGGGTGGCAGGGGTCAGGGGTGGGCAACAGGAATGGCCAGGAATGGCCAGGCTTGGGTGGGAATGGCCAGGCTTGGGTGGAATGGCCAGGCTTGGGTGGGAATGGTTAGGGTTAGGTGGGAATGGCCAGACCTGGGCACTGCGAATGGCCAGAGCCAGGTGGTAACAGCCAGGGCTGGGCACAAGAAATTTCCATCAGATTTTCTAATTTGGAGGTTTGTAGCCTCCAGGCAGTGATAGTTCGCCCCCTCTGCAGTAGCCATTACTTCACCAAAGCTCACCTCCTCCCTTGAGGCAAGCCTGGCCTTGCAAAGCACCCTGGCCCTGCACAAATGAGCAAAGGTTTTGAGTCACTGATCATGAGTAGATAAATAGTCCAGTCTCTCACAGTCACTACTCTAGGCTGTCTCTTCCCTCCACAATTTCTGTTTTAGGCACCTCCAGGTTTACCTCCAAATACCCACAAGAATCAAAAGAATACACATCAAAAGCTGTTCTTCCTCTTGGACCTGGCTTAGTTCCAGCATCTTGGGGATTGAAAACTGGCACAGCAGGTGTGCCAGAGACATTCCCACAGCTTGGCTGGTGTGCACCAACAGGACTCTGTCTTCTACCATTATGGTCATGCCTAAACAGAAAGACCATTGTCACAGACCAGGCCTCTAAAGGGAGAACAGAAGAGCAGGGATGCAGACACCACCTCAGCCAGCAGTCCAGGGCAGCAGCTGCTCAAATGCAGACCACCAGGAATGTCTGGGCTAATGGGCCTGTGGGGCTGGTAGGAGGACACAGAATTCAAGCTGAATGACATCCATGAAACAGAGTTGTCTTGAATTTGGTGCAAGTGCACCCAGGAGCTGGTCCAGGAAATCAACAGTCCAGGACTTGGAAAGCTTTTAGCAGCTGTGGCTATCCTGGAATAGACAATGCCACATGCATCCAGTTAACAGCCCTTCTCCTAGGAATAAAGGGTTTATTCTAGGAAAGACTTTTGCTGGGGAAGAGGCACCAATAAGTGTTTGAGGGGCAGGAAAACTTACCATAGCACAAGGAACCAGCTTTAAACCCGCTTGTTTACTTGTTTAATTTTCCTTTGTTTAATTAAGGAATGGCATGGAGGGTGGGAGCCGCATGTCAGAAGCCATCAGTACAAGCTATGATATTCAGAGCTGATTCCTGCACCCCGGGAGGAACAAGTCCTTGCACCTGGAGATGCTAGGGAAGAGCCAGCTGTAAAGCAGCTGTGCAGACACCTGGGGTCATGGTCAACTGAAGGCTGAGCAGATTGGAATTGCTGAAGTGCCCCTGGGGCAAAGGGAGCAGACTGCATGCAGGGCTGCAGGAGGCAAAGCCTTGGCAGCAGGTGGAGGAAGATGAGCCTTAGCCTCGGGTGTGTCTGGGCTCCCCAGTGCAAGGCAGGCATTGTCCATCCTGCAAGTCCTGCTGCAGTGTCCCTCCTCAGTGCCTAGCCCAGCTTCTCTTGAGCTCTGATTGTCAGTCAGTTGGAGGCAGCGCCAGCAGAACCAGCAGCAGGGGGCTGTCCCGATACAGAGAGAAGGCAGGGTCTGGGCAGAAGCACTGAGAGAAGGCAGGGTCTGGGCAAGCAACACCAACTCAAGCCCTGCTATCCTGCTTCCCATCCTTGATGTCAGTGACTGGCCCGTGTCCGTGCAGCAAGGCCAGGGCCCTCCTGTCCCAGGCCTGGAGCTGCTTTGGCTCCAGGTGGGCTCCCCCACAGCTCTGGGACACGTGGCCATGGCCAGGTCCCACAGCAGAAGGGGCTGCCTTCCTCACAGCAACCACTCTCTGCTCTGCAGGAAGGTTCTCAGTGATGACAAGGTGGTGCTAAGCGCGGCCGTGGCTCTGAGCCACGGCCCAAAGACCAGCGAGAGGCACCTTCTCCTTCTCCTTCTCCAAGAGGAACTGGTGGTTGCCAAGCTGCAGTAAAACCTTCAGAGCCCAGCTGCCTTTGCCTTACCCCCTGGCTCTGGAGCCAGGACAAAGACACACTACACCAGTGTCATCCCAACATCAGCAGGGCAGAATGGCAGGGCCCTGCCCCAGGGAGTGCTAGGGAGGCTATGTGCAACTCACTGCTTGCCTCTGCTTTCTGAGCTCGAACCACCCTGCGTCCACAGCTCTGCCTGGCCCTGGATCAGCTGTGGGTGCTGAGCAGCAGTGAGGGAGAGAAAAGAGGAGGAGCAGCAGGAAGGCAGCAATGAACATGGCAGCTCCAACATCCTCACCTGTCCCACCAGCTCCAGTACTACCACTTTTGGGTGAGTTGTGGTGCCATGTGCCATGGCAGGGCAGGAGAGGTTTCCAGGCATGCACACACCACCCTGGGAATGACCTCTGCCCTCCCTGCAGAGCCTGGGCAGGGAGTGGATGGGGGCAGTTGTCCTTCCATTGTCCCTCACCTCCTGGTCACTCTTCGGTCCCCAGAAGGGAAAGGGTAAAAGCCTCTGCTCAGGGCACATCAGATGGTAGCAGGGCTTGAGCAGCAACTCTGACCTACCCCAACCATGGGGCTTCATCCTGCCTCTGTGTCCTACCCACAGGGCTGGGCAGGTGCACGTCTGCCCTCAGGCTGTGGGGCAGCAGGGCCTGTGCTCGTCTCTTTTTGGGACTCTCAGGTGCTAAAGGATCTACGGGTGGGCCCCCTCCAGGAGTAATCTGGGGAGTGCTTCAGGAGCAGCCAGACAGGGCATGCTCAGGAGCAGAGGAGCACCACTCCCCAGCTGCGGAGAGCTGGCCCTGAAGCTGTGGGCAGCTCTCAGGTAGAGCTGCATGACAGGAGAGAAGAGGTGGCTTGGGGGTCATGCAGCTCTCTCCCTCTTCACAGGACCAAGGGAGCCTGAGTGATCTGTGTCCCATCCATCAAAGCCCTGGAGAAGGAGTTGAGCCACTGCTGTGCAATGAGTCTGTCTCCACTCTGGGCTCTGTGCCTGAGTGCTGCTCCCTCAACCAAGCCACAGAGGCATCACTGCTCATCTTTTCCCACTTCTCTCTTATCCTGAGGAGGACATTGAGAGCCAGCAGGCTGGAGAGGCTGATTAAGGACCTGGCAAATGTGAGAACAGCTGCCTTTCACCCATCTCTGCCTGTGCTGGGGTGCCAGGGATGTGTGGTTAGGAGGAAGGAAGTGTCTATGGTGCTACTCAGCAAGCAGAGGCTTTGGGGAGCCAACGGCAATGCCGGCTTGTCCTTGCTGCTGCCACTGGCAGGACCGCTCTTGCGCAGGCCAGAGAGGCTCGCAGACCAGAGGCTGTGTGCCACGCTCAGGCTGCTGGGGTTGGGTGGCAGCTGGCTGTTGACCCTTTGTGCTGTGGGGCTGCTCTGTGAGTGCAGCTGGCTTCTTGCAGGCTGATACCAAGCAAGGTCTTGCCATGGTCTCCTCCAGTAAGGGAGGACAACTTTGCTGCTCACTTCTCAGGTGAGTTTGGGAAGCAAAGGCAACCTCCTGCTCTGGCTGAGATGTACTCACTTGCACCCTGAGTGTGGCCATGCAGGAGTGGCACCCTGAGGGAAGACATCACATGGATGGGCAAGGGCACCTGCTGGTGCAGGGCACCCTGGTGCAAATAACTGTGCAGGGCAGGGAGCCTGTGCTGCTGCCCACACCTTGGAGAGGGCCAGGGCCAGGGCTGGGGCAGCTTGTCCCACCATCACACAGGCTCTCAGGAGCCCCTGTGCCACAGCCACACTTGTGGCTGCCTGTGCCCTGACTGAGGTGCCGCATGGCTCTGCACAGCACTGAAGGCAGGGCAGGGGGTGCTGGCCTGGTGGTCTCCACTGATGGGGTTTTGCTCTTATACTCAAGGAACTTTGGCAGCTGTGTTTTGTTCTCTGTTCCTTGATCTTACATGACTGGTACCAGGATTCACCAGACATTCCCTATGGATAGAATGAAATGGTAGATTATTTAGGAGCTTTGTGCTACAACCTTCACCCCAGCAGTACCAAACACAGTATGATTACTTACGTCTGCAAAGTCAGAGAGCTGAGGCCTTAAATCTCAGAGCTGTGCATGATACAGCACAAGGCAAAGATTAGTAATTTTACACCCGCATGGTGTCAAATCAGCTTTAAAAATCTTTCTTGGCTTGACACAATACAGCTTGCTCTAGATAGCCTGATCTGACAATGAGACATACTTTTTAGTGTTTTCAAGACTATTCTTTAATGTAATATAACTCACAATCTGCTTTCCTTAGAACCAATTTGCTTTTAAAATCATGTCTGGAAAATCCACAAATGCCAGAGGTTTATGTGTAAAAAGGAGACAAAGGACCACTTCAACTTTATTCTAATAAAGAGTCAGAGTCCACTGGGGCACACACCTGCAGGGTTTTCTCTCTCGGGGTTTTGGAAAGCGCACCCTCCTTATATCCTAAGCTCCTCTTCCTTTCCCTGGTGGCTAAGGCACTAGGAAGGTAGAGTCTTCCTAAACCACCTACACAATATCCCTCCTTAAACCTCCTGTTAAATCCCAAAGTGTGGAAGCTCGGGCATATGAAGACCCTTATCTCTCTCGCGAAAAAAAGCTTTGCTTTTCAGAATGAACAGTACAGTCTCCTTCCAGCTTGTGTGTCTTGCTTTCTCGGTTTGCTCAAAGCACAGGCCTTGTTGGTTTTCTGTGATCTCAGCAAGCAAAGAAGCTGCTGCAGACACTTTCCTGCCTTTTCTAGTACTGGCTTACATTCTGCACCTGTTGGTGTTTTCCACATCTGCAGAGCAAGAGCAAAGATGTTACTGCTTAATTTGCTTGATTTCCGTGTAACAGCTATGTAGAACACAAAGTATTCGTTTGCAGAGTGAACAGAGAAGTCTTCTTTTGATTGCTGTGTTTTGCTTTCTTGGTTTCCTCAAAACACAACCCTTGTTGGTTATCTGTGTTCCCAGCAAGCAAAGGAGCTGCTCCAGACACTTTCCTGCCTTTTCCAGTACTGGTATACATTCTGCACCAGTTGTTGTTTTCCATGTCTACAGAGCAAGAGCAAAGCTGTTACCGCCTAATTTGCTTGATTTCCATGTAGTAGCTATGGAGAACACAAAGCTTTCTTTTGCATATGGAACAGAGAAGCCCACTTTTGGTTGTTTTCTTTTGCTTTCCTATTTTGCTCAAAACACAAGCCTTGTTAGTTGTCTCTGTTCCCAGCAAGCAGAGAAGCTGCTGCAGACACTTTCCTGCTGTTTCCAGTACTGGTTTACATTCTACACCAGTTGTTGTTTTCCATGTCTGCAGTGCAAGAGCTGTTATTGCCTAATTTGCTTGATTTCCATGTAAGAGCTATGTAGAACACAAAGCTTTGCTTTGCAGATGGAACAGAGAAGTCTTCTTTTGGTTACTGTGTCTTGCTATCTCGTTTTCCTTAAAACACAAGCCTTGTTGGTTGTCAGTGTTCCCAACAAGCACAGGAGCTGCTGCAGACACTTACCCACCTTTTCCGGTACTGGCTTTCATTCTGCATTAGTTAGTGTTTTCCATGTCTGCAGAGTAAAGGCAAAGCTGTTACTGCCTAATTTGCTTGATTTCCATGTAAGAGCTGTGTAGATCACAAAGCCTTGCTTTGCAGAGTGAACAGTGCTTTTGGTTGCTTTGTTTTGTTTCTTGTTTTGCTCAAAGCACAAGCCTTGTTGGTTGTCTGGGAGTTCTTCCCAGATGCTCCAATAAATGCCCTGTGACAGCTCAGCAGAGTCCTTCATTCACTTCTTCACTGTTGTTGCAATGTTCCATCAGTGTCTTCCAGCATTGTCCAGGACAAGAACCTACAGGGATCTGGTCAGCTGGCACAGCCTGCTGGCTGTACCTTAAGCCGCTGTGGTGCCTTAGGTAGCCCGGTAGTCTTGAGGCAACACCTCAAGAAGGCACTGCAACAAAGGGGAATATTAATGTTGCCTCTGCATCTTCAGGTGGGGATCCTATGGACAGGGCTATAGCAGAGGGAGCTTTGCCTGGTGCCATGAGCTAAGGGAACATTTCCCAGGAGCCCAAGGAGCTTTGTAAAGAGAGAGCCCACACTGGTTTAGAGAGGTGTGAGACAGCTGCTCTGAGCCTGCCTGTGACAGAAAGGAAGATCAGAATGTAATAAACAGGGCAAGGAGACCTGCTTGTTTTTAACACCTTTATTAGAGAAATCAGCTCTGGGTGGGGGCTTGAGGGGCCACGCATGCCACTGCTGGTCTCTTCAGCAACTCTGAGGAGGAGGTGCAGTCAGCTTCACTTCGCAGCAGAGCTGGGGCTCCCGTCCTCATTGTCCAGGGACATCCTGCCAATGGAGGATGGTTCAGATCACGGCAACCAGATGAAGCTGCTTTGGCTAGTAGTCTTACTTCTGCATCTGTCCAGGGGCATCACTTTCAGTCTTGGATTCTGCTCTGGCTCTTTGTCTTCAGAGTCTTTTATTTCTGAGTAATACCCAGAGTTCTGGTATCTCCTTTATTTGCATATCAGATGCTATTTTAGGGAGCAGCAGGGCAATACCTGAGGAATGGGACCAGGATATACAGGTGAGGAGTAAATGGGTGAGAATGATTAACACGGTGAACTCTTAACTAACAAGCAGGGATGGATACTAACAATTGGATGAGGTGATTAAAAATGGGTAGAGGTAATTAATAATCTGTCTTAAAACAGAGTTGAGGTAAACTTTCAACTTAGCAAACCAAAACAGATACCAACCATTCGTAATTAGACAGAACTTGAATTACTTAGTTAAAACCTGTTTGTAACAAGAAGAGTTGAGTCCTTGTCTGAAGGGTTGGTGCTTCCTGGTGCCTTTAGTTCAAATCCTGCACTGGCACAGCTTCACCAAGCCCTGCCCTCCCACGCTGCTCCAGAGGCTCACACTGAGTCCTTCACTTTGGCAAGAGAGCAGGGAATAAACATGACCTTGTGGAAGTTGTCACCAACCCACATGTCCCAGTTTGGTTCATAACTCAGCTCACAGCACCCTTCAGCTTCAGCCATTTCAGTGAGGACTGAGCATAGTCACATTTCAGTGAGCTCTGTCAACATAGAGAAAGAACAAGGCTGGGCTTCTTTGTGGGAGCTGGAACTGTGTTTCAAGCTCTCAAGGTTGCCATTTGCACTGCAAGTGCTGAGACTTTATCAAGATACTGCAATGCTTTACACAGTTTTGAAAACTTGGAAGGATCCCTGTTCTTTAAAGAGCAGTCTTCAAATTCCCAAGTGAGAGTCTGCCTTTCACATCATCTTCTACACTCTTTGGTAGAAGGAGAGTTACTTCCAAAGGGAAAGATGCACAAAAACCAATATTGACTCAGCATTCCCTTTGCTTCCCAAATATCTGTCTGATCTGCCTTGCCAGGAAGGCTGCCCTGAGTGGGAAGAAGAGACTGAAGGAGAGCCTGTGATCATTGGGCAGGTGGAATACCTCCGTTTATACATAGATTTATAGATCTGTAGTTATATTTATATATCCATATATTTACAATTATATAGAATTGTGTTTATACATCTATATATTCATATTTATAGAAGTGTGTGGGAAATATGGTTATTTAATTCATGTTCTATAAATCATTATAGATTGGGAACTGTGATATATATTGTATAAAGGTATGTGTGTGTCTGCTCAACCCGCACGTTTCACGAACTTCTGGAAAGCACCTCCCTGATCTTCCGGGTTCCAAAAATAGAAGGTGAGAATGACTTGCTCCTGCCTACGTGCAGCTAAACTCATCGGGACTCGCAACGGTCAAACGCTACATGCCAGCAAAGACGTGCCAGCGAGGACTTACATCGGTCATCACACACCTCTACGACAGTTACTCAAAGCAAGGACTAGCTCTGGACATTAGCATTTGAATGTGCCCGGGGACCCTTTCGGGATTTAATGTAAATAAAGTTAATGGCCGATGATTAGAGAAACAATGGAAGGAAAGTTGCCGAGGGGGAAACTAAGGGTATTTAAGTTGGGCCTTTAGGTGGGCAAATTTGTGAACCCAGCTAGAGACACCGGCTGCCAGGTCCTGTGTCTCTGGGGTCACCCTTGGCTCTACTTTTCCCGGGAGAACTTCGGTCAAGTAAGTTTGCTGTTCGTGGGGTTCGTATTGTTTTGTTTTTATTGTTTAAAATTGTTATAATTTGATTCTAAATTTTGTGATTTGGATGTTAATAAACCAAACTATTGAATTTGGCAATAAATTTGTCCTGGCGTTTATAACAAGTGTATAATTAAGAGTATATATAGATATTGTGAAAAATGTAGAATGTTAATTCATGTTCTTATAGTTAATGAAATTTATTGAAAACTATCACTGCGGGGCCTGGCCAGAAAATAAGACTCGGGACACAGTTCTGGGCTCAGAGCATGCAGGGCAGGAAGACCACTTTATTTACAAAAACCCAGTTTTATACATTTCCTATGAGGCCCATGGATTGGAGGATGGAATTCCACCTCTCAATCCACATTGGTCAAGCCAACTGTCAATCACCTTTCTCCTCCCACCTAGAAATATGTAAACAATGAAAGACAGTTAGCAAAACATGGCCAGTGTTTATAAAACATGATCCTGTGTTTATATTCACGAGTGCGAGAAACTGCACATTTCTCCTTCAATATGAACGCTTGGCAAACCAGGAAAAAAACCTCATGGCAACAGAAAACTATAAAACTGTATATATATATGTGTGTGTTGTATGAAAGTATAAGTTTCAGGACACCTTGTAACATTTTGTTAAACCAAATTATGAAAAGGCAGGCACCACCCCAGAAGCTCACATTCAGAAATAGACAAAAGGTTTACGGGAAAACCAGCAGTCTCCTCAAGCACCGGGAGGAGACCCATCAAGATAAGGCGGCAGGACCATCAACACCACCAGCCACCACTCTCACCCAGCATCAAGCATCATCATCCATATCTCGGACCATTAATCAGCCAGGAAATCTGCCCAAACCAGAAATTAACACCTTACCAGAGAGAGGGGACTCTTTTCAGCTGAGCCAGAGACATCCATGAATTTGAATAGCTAGCTTAGACACAAAGGGGGAAAATGAGGAACTGTTGCCAAGGGCAGAATAAAGTGTATAAAAACCAAGCCCCGAACCGGACAAATTTGTGAACCTAGGGGGAGACAGCAGACAGCCAGGTTCTGTGTCTCAAGGTTCACCCTTGGCATTTTCCAGGTAAAAATTTTCAAGTATCTCTGCTGTTGGTGGGTTTAGCATAATTCTGTAATTCAATCTTTTGTTAATAAACCAAATTATTTTAACTGGAATATTGTATTGGCATTTATAACAGATATGATAGAATTATATTTAAATATATGTAGTTACATTTTTAGATTTGCTAAGTACATTCATATATGTGTAGAGTAATATTTATACATGTATGAAGTTATATTTATAAATCTGCATACATAGTTAGAGTTATATTGATGTTTAGATGGATAGATGGATGTTTGTATACACATTTGTATACGCATATAGGCTGCATTTTTACTTCTTTCCCCCTCAGCTGCCTTTTTCACCTTTTGCTTTTCTGTTTGTCCCCCCTCTTTCTCCTCTTCCTGTGCTGGGTCCGAGCTGGTGGCCGGGCCGGGTGGAGCAGCAGTTCCAGAGCCTGGTGTCCCTGGAGCGGTGGGAGCTGCTGGTGGCCCCAGGCACCGTCCCCTGAGGAGCTGCTGAAGGACGGTGAGACTGAGGGGGCTGAGGAGGCGGTGACACTGAAGGACACACCGGCTGTGCCAGTTTTCAATCCCCAAGATGCTGGAACTAAGCCAGGTCCAAGAGGAAGAACAGCTTTTGATGTGTATTCTTTTGATGTGTATTCTTTTGATTCTTGTGGGTATTTGGAGGTAAACCTGGAGGTGCCTAAAACAGAAATTGTGGAGGGAAGAGACAGCCTAGAGTAGTGACTGTGAGAGACTGGACTATTTATCTACTCATGATCAGTGACTCAAAACCTTTGCTCATTTGTGCAGGGCCAGGGTGCTTTGCAAGGCCAGGCTTGCCTCAAGGGAGGAGGTGAGCTTTGGTGAAGTAATGGCTACTGCAGAGGGGGCGAACTATCACTGCCTGGAGGCTACAAACCTCCAAATTAGAAAATCTGATGGAAATTTCTTGTGCCCAGCCCTGGCTGTTACCACCTGGCTCTGGCCATTCGCAGTGCCCAGGTCTGGCCATTCCCACCTAACCCTAACCATTCCCACCCAAGCCTGGCCATTCCACCCAAGCCTGGCCATTCCCACCCAAGCCTGGCCATTCCTGGCCATTCCTGTTGCCCACCCCTGACCCCTGCCACCCAGGCCTGGCCATTCCAGCCCAGCCGTGTCCCGCAGGAGTCTCAGAGATGCTCTAGTCATCAAGATGTGGGAGCCAGCAGCACAGCTGTTCTGGCTCAACAACCCCAGCACCGCAGTGTTCATCAAGGACTGGAACATCCTCCTCAAGCTCGTCACGTCCAGCAAGAAAACCAATTCCTTGAGACAGAAACTGCCCCAAAAAGGTGATGTGGAGATGTTCCGTGGCAGCCCCTAATGCCAGGGCTTCGGTGGCATGAACAGCTTCAACTCCCACACCTGCTTTAAATTCAAGAGTTCCCTGGTGGTCTCATTCCTCAGGTGAGACCCTATGTCTGGGGTCCCCTTGCGGGTGTGGAGGGGATTTTTTGAGGAGTGAGAGCCCCGTCTGGTGTCCCCTGGCCACACCGATTTCCTGCTATCCCCGCAGTTATTGCGATTATTACTGGTCACACTTCTTCCTGCTGGAGAACGTCTGGAATTTCATGTGCTTCAAGAGTTCTGTGGTGCTCAAGCTGACCCTGCGCTGCCTGGTGCACATGGGCTACCACTGCACCTTTGGGGTGCTCCAGGTAGGGTCTCCAGGATGGTTTTGGAGGGAAAACACCTTTTTTCGCACCCCAAGAAATGTTGGTTGTGTTGGTCCTTGGGGACATTCCCAAAGGAATTGTCAGTTGGGAATTGGCCAATTCCCAGTTGGTCCTCCAAAGAAGGATTGACTCCGTGGGTGGCTTTGGGGACAAACCTTTGAGGCTCATAAGACACAAATCGTGCAAGGCTTCTTATCTTGCTAATTGCCCTCCCTTATACAACTTCCAGTTCTCCAGGCAGGTACCTGGGCATTCCTACTGAGCCTCACCTTATTCTAAACTTATTGCACTTTGTGTTTCACAGACATCTCCCTGTTACATGAGGGTCATGGGTTGGAGACAGGCACACAACACAGTACACACCAAGGGTCATCAGCAAACAGCCCGTTTTATTGTTCAGAGCTTCTTTTTATAGGGGGTTTGAATTTCCTGGGTTTAGATAGGCAATTGGTTGGGATCTCTGCACTGTCCAGATCTCTGGCCAGCAATGTGTTTGCATCCAGGGCTTCCATGGCTTTGGCTGAGGTCTCTGTTCCAGTTCCATTGTTCACTTAGGGAGTTGTTTCTAGAACAAGCCAGGTCAGCTAAATTGGATTTATGACCAAATTAATTTTGTCCAGATGCAGGCCAGCTGTGCTGCAACATCACCCCCCATCCCTGACAGATGATGACCATCATTTTGACCACTGAAAATCTAAGCTGCAACAGTCAAGTCCCATCACAAGATCCAGGAGTGATGATATGTTTTTTCACTCTTTTTCTTTTTCTCTCTCTCTTAATGTGCTTTTTTCCCCCTTTCTTACATTTCCTCATGTAATATTTTTATGTTGTCATATTGCTATGTGACTAGAGATAATAATAACTGGAATGGCTAAATACCTGCCTTCCACTGCAACCAAATTGTTCTAAAATAAACCCTATGTGCATATATATATATATATATATATATACATGATGCCCTGAGGCTGAAACAGAGGCTAGACAGAGTGAAAGGAACAAAATGAGTGTTTATTCAAGTCCATGCCCTTGCGTCTCCAGACCCACAGAAGTGGCCCAGCCCGAATATTTCCAAGATGAAGACGAAAAAGGGGCTTGTCCCCAGATCTTACCCCTTTTACAAGTTTCCATTCATTTGCATATAGCAATGCACCATCCAACCAATAACCCCGAATCACGAAACGCCATCCTCTCGACTTGCCCTTCTCTTCCAGGTTGTTTGTGCTCGGGCCTGGAGCTTGGAGACAATGTCCTTGAACAAGACTGCCCTACCCCCATCACCTCGTGAAGATCCGAGCACCACTCAGTGCTATCACACAAAACAGAAAAGCCCAGCCCTAAGGCATCATACACACAAATGCCAATCAATCATTCATTTATTCACTCATTCATTCATTCAATCATTCATTCGTTGGTTCGTTCATTCATTCGTTCGTTCATTCATTCATTCATTCATTCATTCTTAATTCACTCTTAGCTGAACCAAGGGATTATTAACAAGAACCTCGGTGACTCTTGCCTTCGTGGATGTGGGTTCTAACAGTGATCAACTGCCAAATTGCCACCTTAGCTCTGCAGAGAAGATGTTGCTTTGCATCAGCCACATGTCGCCCAGGACACCTGTCCCACAATAGACTGGAGGAAGCTGTGATGAAGAAGGATCTGAGCAAAAGCCCTCTCCAGTTGACAGCTACTCCCCCCTACCTTGAATTTGTAGGTATTTTGTACTTGGATTAGGCACATGTCTAAGGCATTCAAGAAACAACCTGTCTAGTTTTTGTTAGTATGTGTCACTGAGGGATGAGGAAGGAACCCCAAAGGCTCAAGACACAGGCTGTCAGGAGGAGGCACAGCAGCTGCTTTACCATATCAGAAATTCCCCATTTTTGTCCCATGTTTGTGAAGCTGACATATGCCTGCCCCTTGGGCTATACTACAGTGTCTCCCCCATCTCCTCTGAGGATTTCTGGCAGAAAGAAGGATGCATCCAGACAGATTCTTGTCTTTTGATCCTTGTCTGCTTGGCCTGCAGGGACACTTGGCTCTTCCAAACACAGGTCAAGAACACAAAAGCATGTCCATCCACATGACTTCTTGGAATACAAGAACACATAAAGCAAAACTCACCCAAGCCCTTCCTTAGTTGTCTTCTTGATGTTGAGATTTCTGGTATCCCAACTCCAAGGCTGTGACAACACTCCACCCCATCTCATATCAGTGGATTAAAGACACTGTGTTTAAAGACAAACCCTATCCCACCCAGGTGGATCATTCATAATTCAGGTTCTATTTTAAACAATTTAAGATGAATTGGGAAGAGATTTTCTAGGTATTAGGTTCCAATTTTTCTCAGAAAGCCAGCACACAGACGAAGAGACGACAGGGCATTTTTAAAACAGTCCAAAAGACTACTCCAGAATGTGATGAGACCAACAATCCTTGTGTCAGCATGCCACCCACAGGACAGCAACAGAAAGTGACAGAGCTAGGCTGCTCACAAAGGGACCTGGAAGGAGGGCAAGAGCAGGCAATATCACCTGGAACTCAGGCTGGAAGTAAGGAGAACATCCACTGTGTGTGGGATGAGCTTCTGCCATACCACCAAATACACTCACATGAGCCCTCATGGTTAAATGATATAAAGACATAAAAAGGGCATTGATTAAAAGAGATGGAAGAAATAGGTCTATTTTTTCATGCTATGAAAACTGTTTCCAGTTGAAGAGAGAATTTAAAATAAAAAGAGCAAGTGACAAAAGCACAGATGATTGCAAGATCATCTTTGTTGCTTTATTGAAAATACCTGGCTGCAGGAGAGATTTTGTGTTGTAACTGTCCCCTGACTGGGGAAAAAAAAAGAGGGGAAGAAATTATTCCTGCGGAAAGAAAAATGCGAAACCTCTTGGCGAAGACACCAGCATGAGTTCACTGTAACTGTAGGTGATTAATCCCTCACAAAAAGCAACATCCTTCCAGGGGACAGGATTTTAGCTTTGATGAAAATGCTGACAAAATTGCTGCCCCTTCCTCTTGCTGCTTCTACCTCCAAAGAATGAGAAATGTGCCAAATCTGCTGAACACAGTGAGAAAGCACTAGCCAGCTGGCTGGAAAAGGGGCAAACAGAACGTCTTCAATTCTCTTATTTCACAATTTCCCCTTCTCCCATTTGACCAGTCTGCTTTCAAGTGGGGAACTCTGTTTCCAGCCCCAACCAAAATAGTACAGCTACTCAGTCTAAGATCTTTTTCCTCCCTTCAGCTATGCAGAACACAAAGTGATTTTGCTTTAACTGGACAAATAGAAAGAATTTCCCGTGGGACTGCTCAATTTGGACCCCCTTTCGAAAGGTCCTGCACTTGCCTTAGTTGTTTGGGGTTGTGCTGCAAAGCAAAGGCAGAAGGATGACTGCAGCTAGAGAAAATAAAAGGATTTGCACCTTGCCATACCCTGCCCTGCCCGGCCAGTCCCGGGAGCCGCCATGCCCGCGCTGTGCCCACAGCCCCAGCTCCGCGGCGCTCGTCTCCACCACCAAGTCCGGCCTGTGCTGGGGCCACGCTGGGCACGCGCGGGGCCAAATGCAGCGCCCCCCTCAGGCTGTGTGCCACCGGTGCAGCCGTGGCCGTTACGCTTCGGGCGTTGTGGCGACAGTCGGTGATCAGCACCATGGCGGAGGTGCCGCTGCCTGCCGGGCTCAACGCCAGCACCTTCCCCGCCAAGCTGTGGCGCCTGGTGAACAACCCCTGCGTCCGCTCCGTGCGCTGGGACAGCCAGGCCCGGGGGCTACTCATCGACCGTTCCCTCTTCGAGCGGGAGCTGCTCAGCCCGGCCAATGCCCATGGCGGGGGCAGCAAGGGGGTGGGGGCGGCCCCGGACTCTTTCCAAGCCACGCACTTCGGCAGTTTCGTGCGCCAGCTGAACCTCTACGGCTTCCAAAAGGTGCCGGGCTGGGTTGGCGCAGCTGTGCCGGGCGATGCCGGGGGCTGGCTCCACTTCAGGAATCCCAACTTTCGCCGTGACCGCCCCGACCTCCTCCTCCGCATCAAGCGCCTGACCAGGGCTAATAGGCTGCGGCTGGCGGCGGGGCTGGAGGTGCGCAGCCGCCAGCCCAGCCGCTTCCAGCAGCTCCACACGGACCGGCCGCTGCCCGCCTTCCCCGCTGGGCAGCTGCCCAGAGCCGGTGAGACGGGGTGGGAGCTGCGGGCACAGAGGGTGGCGTTGGCTTCGGCGGGGGGAGTGCCTGGCTGGGCAGGAGCGAGCTCTGCCCATGCTGGGGCTGCTCAGCGCAGCTGCCCCGGCCGGCACAGGGGCTGTCCGTGGGCAAGGCAGCTGTGCCGGCAGGGCCCGGGAGCTGTGCCGGCTGTGGGACAGTCCCACCGCAGCCGTGCTTACCACACCCTGGTCCGCTCGGCCTGCAGCTGGCCCAGCCCTGCGCCGTGGCTGGCGCTGCTCCTTGCCCGGCCCTAGGATGCTTGGGGAACTCTCTGTGAGTGCGTGTGAGCCGAGGGCTCAGTTGTGGTCAGGCCCAGTGGGGGGGAGCCTCCTGTCCCGTTTGGAGCAGAGGGGAACAGACGTGGTAGTTTGGTTTCTGGCAGTTGCCTCCTGCCAAGGAATGGCAGTGGGACAGTTTTCCCAGTCAGTTGAACAAATAGGGGAGAGCTAAGTAGACAAGGAAATTCTTGTTGAATGGCCCCAGAACATGTTGGGTTTGGTTGTTTGTTTGCTTTTTTTCCTTCTTTCTCACTCTGCTTGGGAGGATGGGAGCTTTTGTCTTCCATAACAGAAATACAGTTGCTGGCAAGGAAAACATACCCGAAGGCAAATAGTGACCTAGCCTTCCCTTTGCTTCCTTCCTTCTTCCCTCACTGCTACACAGCACTCTCCTACCAGGACCTTGCTGCTGCCTCATCTGAGGATTCAGAGCTGCCTGCAGGCCCTTTCAGGCAAAGTCCAGGTCCTCAGGAGTCTGAGGCTTTCGTAGCATCTCCCAAGATAGTGTTAGCCACATCCGGACTTCCTGGGGTTTCATCAGAGGAAACTGGCACATGCAAATTTCAGCTCAAGCATGAGCTTATCATTCCACTGGTTCGCATGGACCTCAAGTGCCACCCTGAGCTCATTGTTCCCATAGACCATCACAGCACTTCCGTGGCTTCTCCAGAGAGCAGCAGTTGCAGATGCTCAGAGCAGCGCTCAACAGCCAATGACCCATCGGGTAGGGAAAGAGTTTCCACCCTTGCTTTTCAAACAGGTCCAGGAAACTGACCCTTTGAAGTGTTTTCCCACAGTGCTGTGTCATGGGTAAATCTCAAGTGAGAATCAGGTAGAGAGTGTCAAGTGTATTAGGAAGAGGGACCTTAAAACCAGCAAGATTCTCAGTCTGCTTTTCGTGTCTTTCCTGCAGATTTGATAGTGTTCTGGACGTTTTCCAGACATCCTCTCTGCTGAGGTGCAAGGGAAAGGTGAAAAATAGTGCCTGACAAGTGGTCAGTGTTAGGTGAACTGCCTTCTTTCTTTGAATGAAGCCAAACTAGGACAGTGATAGGATATTGCAGATGTTTAAGACTGTCTATCCTGCAAATCAAGCAGTGCCACTGAAATGAGCTCTGTGTGCCCCAGAGCCACTGCAGCTGCACAATTACGGCCTCACCCACAAGGTTGTTTTTAGAACAAACTGCCAATTTAATTTCAGCATGTGTGTCTAAAGATCTGGGCTCTTCCTGTATGAATCCCCTTTCTGTGGTCTCTTGTGATGAGAAACGCAAGCAGCCAAATCCAAAAGCGGCTGGGGAGATGCAAAAGGCTGTGATTATAAAGTGTTCATGTATGTGTGTGTCTATATAAGTTTTACAATCCATACTTTAATCTATGTACACATCAATAAGGATAAATATTTTTAAGAGAAAGAACTCACTCTTCCAGTTCCCTGGGAAGCTTGAATACATTTCTGGAATTGAGGTTGCTGTGTGCTTCCTGTGATGTTTGATCCAAGGCAGCAACAGAGCTCTGCGTCCCAAAGCCACATTCTGGAGCCTGACCAATGTGTTTGGATTCTTGCAGCTGCATTGGGCACTTTAGCCCCCAGTGCTCCAGCTTGCAGTGGTGGTTATGCAGCATGGACAGCCCCCAGCTGGGTATGGAGTACTCCTGGTGAAGAGGAATTGCCACCACTGGATCTGGACCTTGTGCTTGAGACACTGGAGAAGATGGTTTCACCATCCCTGCCTGAAAGGTGTCCCTCTGCTCAGGTAAGTCCATTGGACAGGGATAAAAGGGGCTGTACTGAGAGCTTTTGAATGTCATTGCATAGCTGAGAAGCAAAGCATTCTTCAACTCAGCTGTGACTGGACAGGGAAGGGTTTGCTTTGTAAAGCAAGATTTCTGAAAGAGGGAATGAAAAAGTTTCCGCCTGAGTAAGGATGAAAAGGTGTGAGCCTGTGTTGGTCAAGTTTGGGTGCTCATTTTCTTGGGAAGAATCCCATATCTTATTGCAAAGAATGATGACCTTTTGTCTTCTACAAGTTTTTAAAAGCATTTTCTTCCTTAAGAGAAGGAGATGTTGCAGGCTCTGAACTACTGTGTCCCTACAGAAAATAGCCAGTGATCTTTCAGTTTCTTTCTTCCTGTTTTTCTTTTCAGGACAATATTAGCGTTGCCCCCGAGTCTTCAGGAGAGGACAGTATGGACAGGGCTGCAGCAGAGGGAGCTTCATCTGGGACCAGGAGCTGTGGGCACAGGTCCCAGGAGCCCAAGGAGCTTGGTGAGGAGAGAGCCCACATTGGTTTAGAGAGGTGTGAGACAGCTGCTCTGAGCCTGCCTGTGACAGGAAGGGAGATCAAAAGAGTTGAGTTCTTGTCTGTAGGGTTGGTGCTTCCTGATGCATTTAGTTCAAATCCTGCACTGGCACCATCTCCCCAAGCCCTGCCCTCCATGCTTCTCCAGAGGCTCTGACACCGAGTCCTCTGCTGTGGCAAGAGAGCAGGGAATAAACATGAGCTTGTGGGAGTTGTGTCACCAACCCACATGTCCCAGTTTTGTGCTGAAGTCCGTGGATAATTTTGCTGCAGGTTGACAGTATTCTGGAGGGAACACTGAATGACTCTTGAAGCGGGAGAGGAATACCACAGCAAAAAGTCAATGTAGAAGTCTGAGCTTTTTTTCTCCAAGAATTATATCAATGTAGTAGCAGTCTGCTGACAGCTATAGTGAGATACATTAAAAATACAAGTAGCGGAAGCTCTGAGGCCAAACAAATCATTAGTCACAAATCCAGTAGCCCAAGGAAAAAAGTTACCGCAAATTCACAAGAACTAATAGGAGAGAAGAGCCCTTTGGATCTGCATTCTTGAGCAAAGCTGGTGCAGTCTGTCAGCCTCGTAGGGAGCTCTTTCCCTCCCTGCTTATCATCCCAGAGCTAGTGGTGTTGCTGGAGGAGCTGTTGCTCACTGCAGAGGGCAGTTTGTAGATGGCAGGAAACGGTCCTGGTTCATAACTCAGCTCACAGCACCTTTCAGCTTTAGCCATTTCAATGAGAACTGTCAGCACAGAGAAGGAACAAGATTTGGCTTCTTTATGGGAGCTGGGACTGTCTCTGTTTCAAGCTGTCATGGGTGCCATTTGAAATGGAAGTGTTGTGAGTTTGCTGGGATACTTCAAAATTTCGGAAGTTTTGAAAACTAGGAAGGATTCCTGCTGTTTCAAGAGCAGGTCTGAAATTCACTAGTGAGAGTCTGCCTTTCAGGCCATCTTTTACAGTCGTTGATAGCAGTACACTTACTTCCAAAGGGAAGGATGTACAAAGGGCAATATTGACTCAGCGTTCCCTTTGCTTCCCAGATATTCATCTGATCTACCTTGCCAGGAGGGCTGCCCTGCGTGCGAAGAAGGACCAGAGGGAGAGCCTGTGACCGCCGGGCAGGTGGAATCTCTCTGTTTATAGATACATTTAGAGATTGCTATAGTTTTATTTCTATACCCATATAGTTATGTTTTTAGATTTGTAGAGTTATATGTGCATATATTTATGCATCTATACAATTAACATATATATAGTTATAGATATGATAAAATTATATTTATATTTATGTAATTACATTTATAGATTTTCAGATTTACATGTATGTATAGAGTAACAACACTAATATATATAGTTATATTTAAATTTATAAATGTGCATAGTTATTTAGTTAGAAGTATATGGAAGTTTAGCTACATAGAGCTGTGTAGACTTAGGCTGCATTTTTACTTCTTTCCCCCTCAGCTGCCTTTTTCACCTTTTGCTTTTCTGTTTGTCCCCCCTCTTTCTCCTCTTCCTGTGCTGGGTCCGAGCTGGTGGCCGGGCCGGGTGGAGCAGCAGTTCCAGAGCCTGGTGTCCCTGGAGCGGTGGGAGCTGCTGGTGGCCCCAGGCACCGTCCCCTGAGGAGCTGCTGAAGGACGGTGAGACTGAGGGGGCTGAGGAGGCGGTGACACTGAAGGGTTGGTGACCTTGAGGTGCTGGGGGACTGAGGGGTGGGGGGGAGCAGAGGGCGATTGTGGCACTGAGGTGGCAGGGAAGTGTCACAGGCTGAGGGGAGTGGTGGGTCTAAGCGGATGGGATGGGTCAGAACGGACTGAGTGGGGTGAGAGGACTGTGAGGGGCTGAAGAAAGTGAAGGGGGCTGAGGGCTTGGCGAGGGGACGGTAGGGCTGAGGGGATGGAGGGGGCCAGCAGGCAGCACAGAAGAGTCCCGGACTGCAGCTCTGCCAGGCCTTGGAATCAATTCCAGAGGCTCCACTTTTGCCACAGCTGCACTGAAGACCTTGAAAACAGCCGCAGACTGATGGGAGCCAGCAGAGAGAGAAGCTGAAGGCCACCAGCAAGAGCAGTGAACAGGGATGTGCTGCTGCCACTCGAGACCCCGGGTGAGGCCACAGGGCCGGTGAGGCAGGATGGGGGTGAGGGCGGCATGGGCTTTGGCCGTGGGCAGTGCCGCCCGGCTGGGCGGGAGCGGGCCGTGCCTGTGCTGGGGCTGCTCGGCACAGCTGCCCCGGCCGGCACAGGGGCTGTCCTTGGGCAAGGCAGCTGTGCCGGCAGGGCCCGGGAGCTGTGCCGGCTGTGCTGGGCTGCCGGCGGCTGCGAGACAGTCCCGCTGCAGCTGCGCTCACCACACCCTGTCCCGCTCTGCCTGCTTCTCCTTTTTAATGCTTCTGGGGAGGCTCTGAGATTTTTCCTTCCGTGATGGAAGTGCAGGTGCTAACAAGTGAAACGTCCTGATACTGACTCAGTGTTCCCTTTGCTTCCTAAATGTCCCACCTGCTGTCCCTGTCCAGGAGAGCTGCTCTGCACAGAAGGAAACAACGGAGAGGCTTGGAAGATGGGGCAGCTGGAATCCCTCCGTTTATAGTTCTGTTTAAAGACATATGGACTTGCTCATAGAGAGGGATAATTATATGGATATTTATATACGTGTATTGGTATTTGTATAGCAAATATGGCGAATATGACTGTTGTTATATTTATGGATGTATGCTGTGTATATACATATATGTAATTACATATATGTGTATATATGTATCTAAGTATACATGTATGTTGTTAGATGGTTTTAGTTCTATTTCCTATGTATAGAGTTGTGTAGGTATCTATTTCTGTTGATGCAGTTATAGGTACATGGCTCTTTAAATAGGTATATTGGTATTTCTATAGGTATATATGTCTATTTTTATATTTGTATATGTATATTGACCTATTTCTATAAGCAATTATATTTACATATGTATCCAGATATATACCTTTATATGTGTATTGATGCAATTGGATAGATACTTAGCTTGGCCTTGGCATAGTGATATTTTTATATTTATACATAGGTTTGTTTTATATGTATGTGTATATAATGTAGCATGTAACGTAATATGTAATCAGTATTGACATGTGTAGATTGTAATAGTTATCTATGTATTTATGTATTTGTGTATATATAGGTATTTAATTCTAATTCAACATGTATGGAGTGGTATAATTTTATAATTATATCGACTGAGTTGTTGGTACATGGTTATTTACAGAGGGAATGTATATTTTTGTATTTCTATATGGGCTGTACACTTGCAGTCATATGTAATAAATGAAGTTGTTAAGCACCTAATTGATCTTTGTGTACATTGAGTTGTTGCAGAGGTTGGCAATATATTTAGTTTTGTTAACTGAAGTATTTGTAAATTTTACATAGCATTGTTGTAATAATCTAATAAATTCCTTTTTTAACCTTAATTGAGATTTGTACAGTTCTGTATTGTCAGCATGGGTGTAGCAATTTGTAATAAAATGACATTTTTCAACTGAATCTTGTGTATTTGTCAATCAGAAATGCAGCTGTAGCAATCTGCAAGAAATTACATTTGTCAGCTGAGATGAGTGTTTTGTGATTTGTGCTACCCAAAACAATGAGCAGATGTAAAGGTGATGCTGGAGGCTTCTGGCCATGAAAAAATCTCCAGCCATGCCCAGCACATGCCCTACTTGGACTTAGTTTGGGCAAGGCAAGCAGAGATTTGGGATGGCAGCAAAGCCACATGTTCACTAAGAACTCACTGCAAAGGCTGCTGAAGAAACTCTGGGACTCCACTGAGCGTAGAACCCCAACCATGAGCCACCTAGGGCGGACAAATCTACCCCCTATGCCACAGGCAGCTCTTTAGGAAGTGCTCCAAGTGTCCCTCTGAAGGTCATCCTGGAGACCAGAAGCCAATAGGGATCCTGAGTCAGCCTCCTGAGCCGGCTTTGGCGGCACCTTGGCAAGTGAGCTGGAGCAAGGAGGAGGCAACAGTGACTGTAACTGCTGCAGGCTGGGGCTGAAGGGCGGGCTATGGACACAAGGGCTGAAATTCTCCAAGATCCAGGAGAACTGGTGTTGGAGGTTAGATTTGCTTCTTTTTCACTTACAGATTTTTTTCCCATAAGTTGCTAGGAGACTAACTACAGGATACTCGACTAAAACAAAGAAGTGGTCAAAGGAGATAGCAGCATCGGCTACACCTATTGTTTTTGAGTTTCTGGCAGTTTCCCTCAGAGGGGAGAGGTATCACGGGTTTTGGGGGAGGTAAAGGACAGGGCTGGGGACAGCTTCGCTCTCTTGCTCTGGGCATGGGAAAGAGAATGGCCAGGCTGCTGCTTGCTGCAGGAGTTTGCTGTTACCACTTCGTCCAGTCTTGGAAAATCGACCACCATCTCCTCCTGTGCGCCGGAACCCTGAGCTCGCCTCCTCCTGCCCTGCTAGGGTGGCCCTGTCCCACCGCCGGCATTTCTTCTGCACTGCTTTGAGGTTTTCTGCCACTCCGTAGCCCTGCACTGCCCTGCCCTGCCAGGACATCCCTGCTGCTCCAGCTACCACAGACAGAGCTTCTGATACATCTCATCCACCAGCCCGGGATTTCCCATCGCTCCAGCTTGGTGCTCTCAGAGTCCCAAGAGATCAGACTGCCCCGGGCTTTGTGAAACCAAAGCCCCTCGGGATTCTTGATTCTGTTTATTGTTAATGCTGTAGTAGTTGTTGTTTGTTTTGTCATATATACTAGTAAAGAACTGTTATTCCTATCCCCACACCTCTGCCTGAAAGCCCCTTTAATTTTCTACATTGTAATAACTTGCCATAGGAGTTGCTGGTAGGATCACTGCTACAGCAGTAGCAAAAGCCAGCAGGATCTGCTCATTTTCCTGGGTCTGTTTCCAGGACACAGGCTGTGATGGTCCCTGTTCCCACAAAGCCCGTGCTCATGGAGGCTGCAGGGCAAAAGCAATCCCATTGCAAAGAGAGGCTTTGCAATTAAAGTCCACTGCCCTTGTGTTTAGGGAATGAATGACTGCCATGCTAAAGCACAGCAGCTGGGCTGCAGGGCCCCTCACAGCTCTGTGTGTGTGTGTGTGTGTTGCAAGCCCGCCTGATGTGTCCATGCTGCAACACACACAAGAACAAAGTGACTTGATCCTATTTTTAGCACACCAACTCCTGGATCTGACGGCACACTTCCTGACCAGCCACGGCCGGCCTTGGCCAGAGCCCAGGCCTGGGCACAGAGAGTTTTCCCCTAAAATACCTTACAGATAAGCTTCTATTCCTGTCAGTTGGGAAAGTTTCTTAAAGTGATATATTTCCTGCAGATAACTGCACAAGGTTATACAGAGCCAGCACAAGCGTCTTTGTTGTCTATTTCTCGCTAAATACTGATGGGGTTAGTGACACAGTGCCCAGAATTCATCTTGTAAGTCAGCTCTGGCTCAGGCCTGCTGCTCAGCCCTCAGCACATCAGACACTGAATTTAGAGAACCTTTTGATAAAGGTTGTCACCCCTTTACTTCTTTGAGCCCAATACTTCTAGTCTTGATATATCTGAAATCTTTCCATACATTCTGGCAAACAGACCATCTAAAATTTTCACTGCTTCTCAGTGTTTAAATTCTATCCACCGAGAGAAACCCAGTCACTTCCAAAATGAGCCTGAGAGAAGCTATTCTTTTAAAACAAAACCAAGACTTCTTTCTTTATAAAGGGAGGAGTTTCCAAAACTCCTCTGTGAAACTCATGCAGATTGTTTGAAGTATCCATTTCCTGCCGTGAGCTGAGGGAAGCCGACCTGAGCAGCGTGCACACAAAGCTCAATTTCAGTAGAAAGGTGGGTGATACAAGAGTGACTGGGGAAGGACAGAGGGGCTTTGCAGCTCTGCTGGGGCTGCTCAGTTCAGCTTGCTGTTCATAGGTGTGAAAGGAGCCCTTGCTGCTGTAGCAAAGCTGTTTGAAGACACAGACAGTTGTTCATGAGCCAGGTCCTGGTTGTGATGAACAAGCATTTGTACACCAAAATCTACCAGAAGCATTACCACTGTTCTTCAGCCAACTTCCTGCCAGAACCTGTAATCCTGGGAGCAACTTCCAGTGAAGGGAAGAGGCTTCTACTCTCATTCCTTTTAACAGCTCTTACACCACGACATAAATTCTCAGCAGCCCAGGTTCCCCTTAGAAAGGCAGGATGTTGTGCTCCTTCTCATTTTTCAGGATTCCTCATCATTTGCAAGGCTTTACTCATATATTCTGAATGTTTTCCCCAAGATAATAATGAATAGTGTAAGAGCCTGTAATGAACTCCTTTCACTTTGTATCTGTTATTTCCTGCAGAGAGGGGATACAGGAAGGCACTAGAGATTCCAGGCTTCAGGGAAGGGACACCCATTGGACAAACTTCTGACAGGTGCAGCTTCTAAGTAAATTAAGTTTATAGGGAAAACACTCTAGGAAGAAATATTGCAGATCAACTGTGGGGAGACAGAGAGTGCTAAAGGCAATTTTGCCTCTGATATATTGCAGCTGTGTTAATTACTCAAGAGTGGGAACAGCCTTGCCCTCACAGCTATGGGTGTGATAAAAGAGTTAGCTGGTTGGAGTCAGTTGAGTCTGCTGGCTGTGCTCTGAGGAGGAAGGGGAGGTCGCGCAAGAGACAGAAAGGGCAAGACATTGTACAAGGGACACAAGGTTAGGTGGCTGTGCTGGGGACAGGAAGGAGCAAGTTGGAACTGCAGAAGGAAGAGAGAGGGAGAGAAAGAGCCAGAGCTGTGTAGAGCTACCCATGGGAGACTACATAGAAAAGGTATGAAAGACTTTTAGATAACAAGGAGCTGATGCTTGAAACCTTCTGAAATTTTACCGAAGCACTCTGAGCGTCATGGCCATCTCTACCACCACAATCAACAACTTCCCATTTTGATTTTGGGGGCAGAATTCAAATGCCGCCTCCAAGCATGGGGAGCACTGAGACTCTAAGCCACACCACATCCCTGCCAAAATTCCCAGCAGCCATGACAAACTGACTGCAGAAATAATGCAGCACCTTGGCCCTCCTGTTGTGTCAGGAATAAGCTACTGGGAATACAGCCAACAGTTGTTCTAGCTGAGCATATTCTGAAAGCAGAGATAGGAAGGAATTAGGTGCCTCTACTATAGAAGTTTCAAGCTTGTGATAAATGTTTCCAAGAACTGGACAAAGGATGGGAGCACAGACAGATAGCACCAGAGGCAAGAGAACCAGAAAAATAAACCAAACAACAGCTTTAATAAGAATTTGCACATAACAAGATTAATCTTCATGGTTAAGCTGCAGCAAAGGAACCGCTAGAAGTCCTTTTCTAAGAAGGCCAATGACAGCAATGCCTCAGCCTACGGAAGGTGAGCACATCAACCAGGGCTCATCAGCGGCATGCTGTTTTCTAAGGGTCTCCAAGATCTTTCCTTTCTCCTCCTCTGGATAGTAAGATGTTTAGTGTTTGTTTGGGGCTTGGGAGGATGTTTCCTAGTGCACCAGCCCTCAGCCGTTCTTGCTCTGACTCAGGAAGATACACAGGTACCTAAGGAGTTACTCCACTGAGCCTACAGATTCAGTTCCTTGGCCTCTATTGGGCCTGCTAATGGTGAAACACTTCCCTCCCAGGAGCAGTGCCATCCCTTGATGGGATTTAATTAGCATCCAAAGCAGAGCCCTCAAATAAAGCTCTCACTAATCGCTGCTGCAGTTCAGCTTCCATCCCACACTTGCAGCACTTCAGTTGTGTGTTCCCATCTTGGCAGTGTGAAAGCGGGGGATCGGAAATTTCCTCTCAGGCACAAAGAGCACACAAAAACTGAGGGCAAGACCAAAGGGACAGGGCCAAGAAAGGAAGCAAGATCCAAAGTGTGTTTCTTTCGAGACCCTGAATGCACCTCCCAGAAAACACTGCAGCTCAGGTGGCAGAAGCTGACAGAGAGGGAGGGAGGCTGGCTCAGCACAAGCAGAGGCTCTGTGAGGGCCTCAGCCAATGTAGATCCTGTGGAAGTCGTTGGCCCCGAAGGCCGCGTTGCACTTGGGGCACTTGCGCTGCCGGGTGTCGTAGCGCGTCTTGACGCACTCGAAGCAGAAGACGTGGAAGCACTTGGTGAGCACTGCGTCCTTCTTGCGCATGTTGCAGCACGGGCATGTCAGGCGGGCCTGGAAAACACGCACGCACGCATGCACACAAAGAGCTGTGAGAGGCCCAGCAGCCCAGCTGCTGTGCTCAGAGATGTCTCAAGATGAAGGTCCTTCCATTCCTCAGAAGGACAATGTGGTTTCTTCAGTGCCAGAGTACAGATGAGAGATGTCAGATACTGAAAGCGTGTCTATACACCTTCTGACTAAAGTATAAAGGGAAGCTGATCAACACAGATACTCACCTTATAATCCTTGATTTCCTCCATCAGGATCTCATCACAGTTGGGAACCATGTCAGGCTTCTTTGTGGTCTCCAGCTTCCTGCGCAACCTAGAAATATCTTCCTGCACAAAAACAGGAGATCAAGTGAAAGAGCAGTACATTCTCTGTCACAGCTCTTCAAGGATCAAAGAGAACATGCACCTGGCTAAGTCATGCCACCCATAGTTTCATCCCCTATAATCCAAGAGACAACATGATCATCTGATGCCACAAGTATTGTCAGTTATCAGCGCATAAAATCTGAAAGAGCCAAAACCTGATGAAGCCAAAATCAAAGTGAAACTGGACACCAAGACCAGTTTAGCTGAAACTCTCTGCAAGCTCAGTGTACAAGAAGGACACTAAAGCAGACAGGTCTTGAAGGATTGCGCACAGGATGTATACCTCAGCCCTTTTGAAATTGAACATCTCTTTTTCTCTGGTTACTCTGTTTTCCACAATCTCCTCCTGAAAATCGTGTAACTTCTTCTGAGCCAACTCTAGCTGGGCCTTCAGATCATCTGCAAGCTGTGCTGCATCAATGGCCTGAGAAAGAAAACCAGCATAGAAAGACCAAACACAGAAGAACAGCTCTCATGATTTCTAGCCCCCTGTTATTACCTTATTATTAACAAGTTCTAATCATTTTAGCAGAGCCAAACCTTGGCACACTGCAAAGCATGTCACTTCGAAAGACATTAATGATCATCCAATTCTCTTCCAAACATACTTTCAGCCTTCCAGCTTCCACATTATCTCTACTAAATTGTTTAGAGGCAGTTCTATAGCTGAACTAGAGAGAACTGCAGGATGGCTATTTCTAACAATCTTCTCTCTTCACCAGTTCGCTTCCAACTTTATAACCAAATGCCCTTAACATCACAAGTTGTTGTATTAAGCACAGGTGACGCTGCTGAATTCTCCCCAGCTCCTCTTCATAGTGATATTCCTTTCCTTTCTACCTGTTTTAATGTAATTTCTGCATTTCTACTAAAACGTAACAAAGGCAACATCAGCCTTAAGACTTAGTCTTATTTTACTGCTAACACACCTACTTTTTTGATCTTAGGCATTTATTAAAAGTGTTCACATTCCCCAGCTCTATTTTCCTTTCGCTTATCCCATCTTCCTACAAAAGCTTTGAGTGCAGTTAGCTTCATCTGGCTGCTGTCTCTTTCTTTCACCAGAGGTTTCACAGAAACACGTATGACCTGCTTCTCCTTATCAAAGGAAAACATCAGTCTTTAGTACTTTAATCATAATTCTCTTCAAGACTCCTCAGCCTTCTGGTCTACTCGTCCAAAAGCAGGGAATACCAGGTTCTGTAATACCAGTGGAAGCTCAAAGCCGTCTATGCCTCCCACAAGGCAGCAGCTCCACCTCACAACCCAAGAGGAAACAAAGGGGTCTCTCACCTTGCGTTTGTTCATTTCCAGGGCCTGTGTTCGCAGGCCCAACTCCTTCTCTCCTGTTCCAATACTGCTCTGCAGTAAGTGTTCCTTCTCCTCCAGCTTACGTACAACCTGCAGCTGGGCATCCACCTTGGAAAGGGAAACAGAAGGTACAGAAGGAATGAATGCATGGCCTGTGGGTCTTCAGAGCTGTCACTCGAGCTGCAGGCTAAAACTACCCCTGATGCCCCATCATCAAGGAGGACACCTTCAGCTTGCCTTTTTCTCCCCAAACAGCCGTGCCTGTATCCAGAGAGTCATACTCAGATCTCTCTGGTTAACACTTTAAAACTTAGCAGTCAAATATTTGCAACAAAGATGTCTTAATTTTTGGACAGTGGCTTGAAGACTTGCTGCAAGGCAGTGAACAGTTTCACAGTGCTTCCAAGGATGACAGGATACAGAGCCATAGAACGGCCTGGATTGGAAGGGACCTTAGAGATCATCTACCCCAGCCTCCCTGGGGTAACTTCCACTAGGGCATGTATCTCAAAGCCCCATCCAAGCCTGGCCTTGAACACCTCCAGGGATGGGGCATCCACAACTTCTCTGGGCAACCTCTAGCAGTGCCTCACCACCCTCTAAGTAAAGAATTTCTTCCTAACATCTAATCTAAGCCTGCCCTCTTTCAGTTCAAAACCAATGCCTCTTGTCATGCTCATACAAAAAGTTCCTCTCCCTCCTTTTTCTTCAGGTACTGGAAGGCTGCAATGAAGTCTCCCCTGAGCCTTGTCTTCTCCATGCTGAACAAGCCCAGCTCTCTCAGCCTGTTCTTGTAGCAGAGGTGTTCATTTCTTCTCATCATCTTTATAGGCTCCTCTGGACTCCCTCCAACACGCATCCATGAGTCTTTCCTGTGCTGAGGACCCCAGAGCTGGATGCAGCACTGCAGCTAGAATCTCATGAGGGCAGAGCAGAGGGGCAGAATCCTCGCCCTCAGCCTGCTGCCCACACTGCTTTGGATGCAGCCCAGGACGCAGTTGGCTTTCTGGGCTCCCAGCGTGCACTGCTGGGTCACGTCCAGCCTCTGATCTACCACAGTCTGCAAGTCCTTCTCTGTTCCAGTGTTCTCAGTAACTTCTCCCAGTCTGTATCCATGTATATCCATCCAATATACAAGCAGAAGTAGCATTACAACAGGAAAAGGAACTCCCACTTTTCCTCACCCATCTGCTCTCCACAGCAGTGAACCCGTAGGACATTTTAATGCTCATACAGCAGTCTCAGTTTCTTACAAAGACAGGCTCCTTTGAAGCCTGATGCACTCCTAGGCTGGTGAGAGGAACATTCCATCCTGAACTGATTTTGGTGAGGATAGTTAATTCTCTTCAGAGCAGCTTACATGCTGCTCTGTTTCATATTTTGGAGCTAAACACTGTCAGTAACACAGCACTGTTTCAGCTGTTGCTGAGCAGTATTTACACAGCACCAAGACCTTCTGTGTGTCATGCTGCCCACCAGCAGGTAGGCTGAGGGTGCCCAAGAAGCTGGGATGCCACACAGCTGATCCAGCCGGCCCAAGGGGTGCTCCTGTGCTCAGCAATAACAGCTGGTGGAAGGGAAGAAGTGGGAGGATGTTCAGAGCTGCAGTATTTATTTAATAACAATAAAGCATGATGAAGCCCTGCTTTCCTGGAGATGACTGAACTCCTGCCTGCCACAGGAAGTAATCAATTAGCAAACTTTTGTTTTGCTTGCATGGACATCTTTGCTTTAACTGTTAAACTGCCTTTATTTCATCTCACCAGTTTTCTCTGTCCCTTTTGATTCTTTCCTCTTCCCCTCAGTGGGGGAGCAAGCAAATGGTTATGTGCAGCTGCCTAAAACGCATAACACATAACAACACCTCCACCTTCCCCACCAGCTCTTTTGTCCTGTCTCCTTTTTCCATATTTACCTGTGTTTTCAGTGTCAAAACTTGGTCCGCAAGCTCTTCCTTTTCCTCTTTCAGCAGCTTATGGATCTGGTTGGACTTGATGCGTTCTGACATCAGCTTGAAGTTGGCGTCATCCTTCTCCCGCAGCTGCTGCATCAGGCGGATGTTCTGCTCTTGCATGTCTTCAAAAGCTTGGCCTGTGACATCCATTTCTGATAGCAGGGCCTCTTCCTCCTGCAAAAGAATCACAGGCTGAGGGCAAACTGTGCCCTGGACCGCCTACAGTGACCCTGGACATTTTATTCAGAGACACCAAACCTTGTGAAGATGAAGGAAGATTCTTGGTGTCAGGGAACACTATCATCCCAACAACCAGAAAAACATACTCCCTACAAGTCTGCACCACAGCAGAGATACTCTGAATTTGAAGGCGCAGAGAAGAGATGGTGACCTGTTGCCTGTCTGGCCGGATCAGCTTTGACACAGTTGTTGCCAGAGCTGGGCAGAAACCAACTCCCAATTCCCAGCAGCTAAACAGCGATCAGATACACCAGGCCAGAAATTCCACAGGCGGACAGCTTGACAGCTTCCAACCAACAGGCTGCCAAGCCCCCTAAACTCACTTTGGCCATTTCAGCATTGATAAAGTAGAGCAGTTCCGTTCTACAATAACAATTATTCTAAAAAAGTACATATCAATTATTGGCTTGCCTCTGCCCTGCTGAGATGGTTCTGCTCTCTAATTGGATTAAGCCGTTTTTTAGCAGAAGGTATTTACGAGTTCCATGCACATATATTCACGAGATGAACTGAGGAGATAATAACTCTTAAAAAGAAATTGTAATCTTTTCCCCTCATGGCTGATAAAGCCAATTCTCCTCTGTGTGCTTCACCAAGGCCACATGTTTAACTGTTTAATGTTTAATCGTTACTAAACATTTCCCACCATGGCCTGCCTGTGATACCCCAGAGCCGAGGGTGGAGGGGGTTATTTTGTTGGTCGTTCTTTTGCTTGTTTTCTTCCCCTTTGGTAAACAAGGATCAAACTCATATCTCTGGCCCATACAGATATAAATTCCTTCTCTTTTCCTGGACATAACCTGAAGGCAGCTCCTTCACGGGTGCTCCGGCCAAAGGAGAACTCATCAGAAACTTCTCACCTGCTTAGCCATGGCAAGTTTCTTCTGCAAATATTCAATCTGTTCCTCCACTGCTCGGATCTTGCGGAGGGCATCCTCATCAGCCATCTTTTTACTCTCCTTTTTTTCCTTGTCTTCCAATTCTTTCACCCTCTGCCTCAGTTCTTCAAGCTACAAAAACCAACCAGAAATTACACTAAATACAACAATGTGCCCTGAGCATTGTTAAGAGCCTGTTTTCCCCAAAATTCTCTGAAACACTCAGGACTGCCTTCAAAGCATAGTAAAAAACCCTCATATCATTTTGACAGAGTATTACAGGCAGATGTACTATTTGAGATGGGCTGTAAGCCCAAGATCTTGACTTCCACACCTTTGAAAATTTCACAGCATCTTTTATCAGAGTAGGAACATCAGTCTCTTGCAATTGTACATGCATGGATATGTGGACAGAGAGCATCTCCTCCTTTAAGGGCATCTGGACCTTTCTCCAGATAAGAAGGCGATAACAGGGAAAGGAGGAGGTAAAATAAAACATACAGAGACATAAACTTGGCAGACAAATGGTAAGGGAGGCAGTGATGAAAATGAAACCTGGTTAGTCACCCTAACTGACGAGAGCACATCAGAGCGTGAAACTGTTTATTCCATCAAGGTCATCTGACTGTGGGAGAAAACTCAAAACAAAATATACAGAGACACAAACCTGACAAAACAAACACAGAGACAAGGAGAGGAGGCAAACCTCTCCAGTCACAACAACTGATAAACTTCCAAGAAACTACAGGAAGCACTTCCAGGAAGATCTTGGACTTGCTTAGACTTTCTAATTGATGACAATGTAAAGCAGAAATAGCTCCTGAACTGGAAGGCCTGTGGGAATCGAGAGCTGTTCAAATCCCGAAGCAATGTGCAGGCAGGAGATCAAGGATGAACAAGTTGGGGTTAGTCAGAGAAGGGTATAAAAGAAGCCAGTCCCATGGAAAATATGGGCAGACAGAACACATTTGTCTGGCTCAGCCTTGCACATGACCACCACATTCTGTCCTGACCTTCTTGTCCCTTTTTATTGCACATTTTCTTAACTATTGCCATGTAATCTAACTCTTTACCCCATGTATGTGTGCTGCACAGAGTAAGGGCTGCCTATAGGTGAGACCTGCTTGTGAGGAAGGCAAGAGGGGCTTGAACCACAGGAGTCCCAAACAGAGGGACATGCCGGTACTTAAGGGATCTGCAAATGGGTCTGTGCTTACAAACCTAGAAATTGTTGTGCGTGTGTGCCTGCACTAGCGACTAGTCCCTGTTTATCTCCAGACCATTCCAATCTCTAAGTGACAAAGCTGAGAAGACAAACAATCCTCAGTTCTGAGGAGAGAAACAACACGGTTCTGCTGCAGAGTATCTGAAAAGAAGTTTAAGTAACCCATTAAAAAGAAAAAAGGAAGAGGAATTAGAAATACCTCAGCTTTTGCCTTCTTCTCAGCTGCCATCAGCTGCACCTTGTCTCTCTGCTCTTTAGGGGCAGAGCGGTACATATCTAGCAACAATTTCATCTCCTTCTGGCTCTCCTGGGCCTTCCTGGAGAAAGGGAGACAGACCACAGTGAGAACACAGCAGGCAAAGCCACACGGTTACACAGCCAGCATGAGAAACTGGCAATATTCTCTCCATCTCCCACATGGATATGGAGTTGTTGGTGGCTCATCTTATCCTGGTAACATAAAACAGCAGCTGAGTGACAGGCTGGAACTGAAACCTGTTCAGGCACATGGGTTGAAAGGCAAGGAGTGAGGTGGAAATGAAATATGTATCCTAACAATAAGCTACAAACTATCCACCTCTGCTTTGGGAACCATCCAGCAGGGGAACACTGCTGTGTCCTCTATTGATAACCTGCTGCTGTGAACTTCTATGCTATTGTTATGATAGAACAAATAAACATTACTTGACTCACACCATGAAGAATCTAGTTTGGTAATTCATGCTTTAGGCTATTGCAGGAAAAACACTTCCACACTGATCACATCACAATCAGATATGGAGGGTGTCAAGAAACGCTCTTGGCTCCAAACTTCAATGATGCTGATCCCACAAAAGCAAGAACATGTGAACACTCCAGGCTTGGGCACTGCTCCCACAGGAAAGGGAAAGACAACAACTCTTACTTGAGCTCAGCCTTCAGCTGCTTGATCACTTCAGCCTCCTTCTTTCTTCCATCTTCATGCTTCCCTTTCTCCTTCTCTTTGGACTCTCTCTCCTTCTCTGATTCCTTCTGCTTCTGCTTTTCCCGCTCTCGTTCCTTTTCCTTCTCTTTTTCTCGTTCTCTCTCTTTCTCCTTTTCCTTCTCTCGCTCCCTCTCCCTTTCTCGTCTCTCCCGCTCCCGTTCCTCTTCATCTCGCCTGGCCTTCGTTTCATGAACATCTTCAAAAGCAGCCTTGGGAACAGACACTTGGGCAGAAGGATCATCAGGCTCCTGCTTGATCTCTGTAGGTTCCTCCTTTGTGTCTTCAGCACTGGACTGGGACTGGAGGAGAGCACTGCCACTGCGAGAGCGGATCTGGCATGGAACAGCAAGAGAGATGATCAAGAAAACAGACATTTAAGTTCCTAGCCAGGAATCTTCCTCACCCCCTTCTCCCTTGTCTTCCAAGAGCCATGCTTCCACGCCCCCTTTTCATGAAGCACTACCACACCTAAAAAGGAAGAGCACTCACTTGGTCAAAGGAAGCAGCAGAGTGCAAAACTCCACAGAAAATTTCACTGCATCCTGCACAGCGTATCAGAAAGATTGATATTGCTGGCAAGGGTGACAGCTTTCCCCCTTCTCCTAAGCACTTTCCCCTCTTTTCTGGCATTTCCTGCTATGTTACCTTGCTCAGGTCAGCCTGGGCCTCTCTCAGTTTGCGCTTGTATCTCAACACCTCCCCCTTCAACTGGTGGTTGTGATTCTGGAGGCTGCTGATGAGGTGGCGCATCTCCCGATTAATTGGGCCTGCAAAACCAGAAACACCTCTGTAACAAAACACACATCTGTCAGCCTTCTTGAGGCCTTTCACAGAGATGCAGAACAAGCTACCTGACAATGACAAAGAACAAAATAAAACTATTACCATTCTGCCACACAACAGAGCAACATAGAACACTTGCAAACAAGAAGTCACGCCAGTTTTATATGCCTTACAGATAAGGGGTATTTATACGTCCTTGCAAATTTACAGTCCTAAGTTCCCACCTAACATTACTTTTATACCCATGATCCTAAAGGAAACATGTCATATTACAAAAGAAATCTGATTTAAATGCTACTTCAGAAGTAATTTATTTCCTCTGATGAAATTTAAGAATTACTACTTTGCTACCTAGACTGCCCTTAGAGACTTGGAAATTAATCCTCCCCCCACAAGTAATTTTTAATAATGCAAATATCCTGTCATAAACCAAATTGTTAGCAAAATGCATTTATTACACAGCATCAAGAAGGAAGTCAGATAACATGGAACTGGCCTCCCAACAAAAGAGGTGAAAAGCTTTGTTTTTTGAGATGAAGAGACCTGCCAGAACAAGTACTTAACAAAGTAACTAACAAAGAATCAAGCCAGGTGTTCTAGTGCACTGTAGCCCCTAACGGGCATTGGTGGGTAGGTGGTGTTTCTTTTCAGGTACAGCAGAACAACATCATACCTGCTTGCTCATTGGCAGCAAGTGTCTGTTCAAACTCTATCCGCAACATCTCATATTCTTTGCGGACTTGTGCCAGGGTGTCCTCTAGCTGAATCACCTCCGTGCGTAGCTTCTTGTGAAGGCTGACCTCATCTCTCTGAGGAACAAAAGGAAAACAGATCTCGGTGCCCTGAACCTGGAGTATCTCTCACCTCATCAACATAATACAAGCTACCACAGCAGCCTGAATTATTGCCAGAAATGTAAATTTCCTGAGCATTCGCGGAGGCACGCAGCAGTGATGGCTGGTGGCACAACAGAGTTCCCAGGCTGACGGAGCAGAGATGTTACCTCAATCAGCTCCACCTGGCGCTGGTGTGTGGCACGGGTGCCATGGAGCAGCGTGCGGGCCTCGTCAAGGTGTGCCTTCAGCTGGAGACTCTCGTTATACAAAACAGAAAACTGGGACTGCATGCAGCGATATTCTGGGGTCTCCTTCACAGCCTCTTCCACTGCTCGTTGCAGCTCAACCTAGTTGGGACACAAGAAAATGCCACAAAAAGGAGTATTATCCCCTTGCCTTTGATTTCTCTCTCTCAAGACAGGGGAACAGTCAATCAAGCTGCCACAGGCAAAAAACAAAAGTAGAACTTCAATAGCATTGCTATGAAGTAGGTCCAAGTGATGTGCTTCAGGACCAATTTTAAAAAGGCTCTGTCATCTCTGCATGCACTAGGCTGCTTCTCTTGCACAAGCACATCATGGAAGTTTTTGACTCTTGGGTCCTGAAATAGTTTCTCTCAAAGATGTGAACTTGGAAAATGTAAGAAATTGGAAGCACCCAGATCAATAAAGATGGACACACAGAAAAGTATGAGAGAACAGAGAAAGTGCACATGCAAGTAGGCATTATGTTAGCCCTCTACCAGTAAGACATGACTGACAGAAAGAGAAATGAAAAAAAAAAAGCAAACCCAAGGGACAGAACTGAATTCCTAGGAAAAAAAACATTAGCAAACAATTGTGACTAGCAGCAGTGAAACACACATATATACATGCATTCAGCTTAAAAGTAATTAGGAAAAAAAAAAAGTTGTAAGCTAAAGACCATTTCTCTCTAAATAAACTCATGTGGATAAACATAATTCAGAGGTGTTTCAACAGTTCCCAGCATCAGATCTCAAAAATGTAGGTTCTCGAGACAGACATTTCTTGTAACTGGCACTGACCACTAAGATGACATTTGAATTATTCTCCCCACCATGTACTTATCTACCACAGAGTCACAGCTTCTTGTGTTATCACCTTTAAAATATCACAAACTCATAGGCCGTTTCCTATCTATCCATCCCCCACACTGGGAAAAACATAAATTCATTAACTCTTTCAAGAGCCTCTCTCCCCATACAAGTTCCCTGATTGTTTCTGTTCTCTGGTTCCACTTGCACAGGCAGTGGGGAAGAAGGAAGAGGGATCACTGCTTGTAAAGAGGTGAAAACAGGTTTAACCAGACATGGTTAAAATGGACTCAAAGATCAGAACGGGACACGGGCAGGAAACCATTACAATTTCCAACGGTGCCCACACGGTGTCACCAACGCGCCGAACTGCAAGTGGAGCCACAGACTCGATGAACCGTACCTGGAGCCAAGTGGAACACAGCTAAAGAGCAGGCTCAGAACAGACACTGCTAATGAGGTTTTCTGGAGACAGCACTGCAAAGCTGAGGGCAGCCCATTCCACAGAACACCTTCATCCTCACATAGCTACAGATGTCTCACCTTGAGCTTTTCATTGTGTGTTCTTACTTCCTCAAGATCCTGACGTAGTTCCTCCAACTCATTAAGGCGATTCCCAGCAAGCTCTTTATTCTCTTCCAGCTCTGCATTCATCTCCTCAAACTGTTGGGATAAACTGCTTGTAAATCCTACTGTTCATGTGTCTCCTGAGAGTGCTAATGAACTATCTGCTGATGCAGTAACAGCAATTACAGACTAAGCAGTCAGGTAATGTGACCAAGTGAGACAGACTAATTCCACCAGGTGTTCCTTAAGTTGGAAACTTGTACACAGACAAAACGGCTTGCCCAGAGTCACCCACCTGTGTGGCATAGGATGAAAATTATCTAAAATAAGTATCCAATTTCTGTTCAATTTGTGGCCCTTGCTCTCCTTGACTTTATTCTTCCCCTTGCCCACACCCAAGCTGACCTTACCTTGCGGGCATTAATGGTAATTGTTCCCCCATAGAGGCTGCTCCCAGCTCCGTACACCTTGTAGCCTTTGGAATTTACCTGCAAAAAAAAGCAAGAGATTTCCTCCAGATTCACTGAAAGAGTGACAAGCGTATGGAGCAAATACCGACAAGAGTGATGGGAGTAGATCCAAGGCCAAAGAAGGTACACTGCAGGTTCTCAGTTCTCCCAGCAAAGTCCCAGAGAGGATGTCATACACCCATCCAACACCACCCACCACTCCCAGGTTTCCTGGCCAGCAGGGCAGCGCTTACTCGTTCCAGGACATCAGCCAGGTGGCGGTTCAGCCTCTGCTCCCTCTTGCGGATCTTGTCAATGTCCCACTGAAGGTCATCAATCATGGTCTCCAGGACAGATACCCGTGATTCTGCTGTCTCCACCCTCTCTTGTAGCTTGGAGAACTGCAATCAAAGGAGGGCTTCAGCCAACATATGGCATAGAATCACCTTTTCCTGAGGCTGCTCAGGAGTCATTTTCTCTTATTCATCATGTGCTTTTCATCTTTTGTTGTGGTGACAGGCTATTCCATGAACTGTCCTGACTTTTACACTGGTCAAATCCCAAGACGGCCACAAAAGTAAGACAAAACTGAAAACGCAGAAAGAGCAGGAAGCTGATACTATCTGGCAAAATACAGAAGGAGCCACGCCAGCGTGTTGAAAGGATTTTTTGATTTTCATCTTTTCAATCCCTATGTCTATCTACTCTACAGAGCACCTAGGTGCTCAGAGGTCTAATGCTGAGCAAGACCAGCATTAACACAATTTTTAAATTAACTGAAATCTCTCAGACAAATGCTGCTAATAATGTGAACCCCTTAATAAGTGGGATCATCTTGTAACTGGTATCATTCTACTGTCAAACAACACAGAGAAACCAAGGAATTCAGACTGACAGGGATGTTGCCTCAAGTGTTCCAGGTGTCTACACAGCCACCTCACAGCATCACCTGCTGCTTCCCTATTCTGCAGGTTCCTCTGCTCTCCTCTTTTCTTTAAAAGAGGAGAGCAGAGTTCTCTTAAAAGAGAAATCCATTTAAATCACTGACTTGCTTATATCCCTTCCTTCAGTCATGTAACAAGCAAATCAACCTAATTTTTACAGAACATCTATGTACAGCTCTCCACAACAACAACCCTTTTCGTACCTTTCAAACCATGCTCCTCCTGTGCCTCTCCAATGAAATAAGCTGCTTTCCAATCTATGGTAACCACAAATTATGCTAAGCAGGACCCCAAAGCAGATTTCTTTCTCTCTCCTTTTTATACCTCCTGAGACATGACTCTGTGCTTCTCCTGAAGAACATCAGCCAGTTCTTGCAGCTGTCCATTCTCATGTGACAGGTAGGAATTCAGCTCCGCTACTGCTTCTTCCATCAGTGAAATATCTGCAAGGTGCACAAAGAAATGGAAATTCACGGAAATCAACAAACACTAATTTGAATTCCTGAACAGCAAAGAGAGAAACAAGAAAACAGAAAAGGAAATTTCTGGGTCTAACTTCAGTTTACCTCTCCCACAGGTGTTTCCCTACACCAATGCCAGACTTGGTCAGAGCACACAGAAGGCACACCAAGTATGAGTTGATCTTCCACTCAAGTTTTCACTGAAAAGATTGAAGTTATAACCTTAAGCTAATGAATTTTTTTCAACAGTCATCGGAGTGTAAAGTGAATCTGCTAGATTAATTTTAGAAGCTGGTCACTCAACTTTCTCTGCAGAACTCTGCTATGTTCAGAGCTGACAGCTACACAAAGCACAACACACCATTAGATGGGCACCATTTTGCTCAGAACTCAGTGGAAACTGAGCAGTTGGTTATTCCTACACCTTCTACTAAACTGCAAAGGAGGACTCCACCATCAGTTTGCAATGCTGATTTCACTTTTTTACTTGTAAGCATGAAGCCTTTTATGTGGTGGCTGAGGACAGCTGGCTGATAAGGCTCATCTGTGCTCTCTGACTTCTCAGGCACAGTACTGGCAGAAACAAGCTGCTTCTAAGCCCAACTTGCTGGGTAGAGCCCTCAGCATTCCAATACACAGGTAGCTACATTGCACTTCAGGCACCTGGTCCTTTAGTAGAGGTTCTGATAACAAGACTTTGGAAAGCCAAACAAATTCATTCTGGAAAATAAATGCACACGAGAAGGACTAGACCTTATTGTCTACAATGCAGGATCAGGCCTACGGTGGGGGCAGATAAGCGTTCTTGAATACCTGCCACCTTGGTCATACCTCCACTATTCAGCTTGTGAGACAGCACATCCACCTTCTCCTGCAGCTTGTCGTACATTGTCACAATCTGGGCAACAGCACGGCGAGAGGACTCCACACGCTCCTGCAGCTGAGATTCTATCTCCTCACTGGTACTGCTGGCTAGAGTGGCCAGGAAGGAGAATGCCGGCTCCAGTCCTTCTGCTGTGAACACAAAGAGGTGAAAAAAAGTAAACGTGTTCTAGAAGGTAGCATATCACTCATCTTTACAATCACAAAAACAAGTGTCTGTCAGCCTTGAGAAATGGACATCAGCATTGTCCACAGCTGAAATCCAGCTTTCCCACTGTCTCCAGATAGGTGCCTTACCTCGTTCCCTCTCATCTTTGCGCTCCTGATTACTGTCAGAGTCTGGTTCAGGTTCTGGCACCACGAGTGCTTTTCTTTCAGACAAAAGGTCTCCAAGACCTTGGTCCAGGTCAAAGCGTTTCAGGATGATGCGGATATTTTCATCAAACTGAATGATAGGACAAGCAAGGCAAGACCAGATAAAGAATGGATGTGAACAAAAGGAGTGCAATGGTACAGGAGAGACAAGAAAACAGTGTATATGAATTAACAAAAGCTGTTACCAACCTGATTCCAGTATCGATTGATGATCAGCAGGGAGGCATCGTCGGTAGCCTGCCGACACTCCAGCTTCTCAATGTGCTCCCGCAGCTCATCTTCGATGGCCTGGCGCTGGTCGAGCATCTCCGCAAGCTTCCGGTTCTTGGTCTGCAAGGTCCGGATATCCAGCTCCTCCTGGGCACAGGCACATGGGACACAGACCAGGTCACAGAAGGGCTCATACTGACCCCGGAGACATTTTTGCCTCCAGATGAAAAAAACAAAAAGGTGGAGTGGGGGGTATGCAAGGACGACATACCGTTGAAGAAACACCACCAAGTTTTATGGTCTCCACAGTGGTGCCTGAATCTTCAACCCCTGCCTTCTTCTCCGGAGGTGCAGAAGTGCCAGGCTCTCCAGCAGTCCGTTTATTGCCAACTCCGGACATGGTCGCTGAAGTATACAGATTCCCACCTTCTCCAAGTTCCTCCTGAACATTAAAAAACACTATTAAAAAAACACCAAATACACATCTACGCAGTCAATTTGATTTGGGGTTTTTAACACACTGACCCATCATGGTAACAAGATGCCCAAAACAGAGCAGGTCACGGAACTCAAAAGATTTTGAAAAATATTTGTTGGGAGGAACAGATTAAAAGTGGAAGACTGGTAAGAAGGACTGTAAATCACTCAAGTGACCTTGCAGCTGGGAATAACCCTTGATAAGCCAGTGATCCTCTGGCATGGACTGAGTTTAAGGGTGCCCACATCTCTAATACTGCACCTCTGCCCAAGTGCTGCTTTGGGGATCCCACAAGTAGCAAGGTAACGCAAATAAATCTACCCCTTGTGTTCAAACTGGGAATTTATGCCAGCCTGTGCTGACTCACACATTAAGCTGTAAAAGACACCAGCAGGATCTGCACTGCAAGCAGAAAGTTGATGAAGAAGATCTCTACTGTTCTGTAAAGTTAAAATGGAAGCACTGTACCTTATCACACTCTGCAAAAAAATTGTCGTGCAGGTTCAGTCGCTGCTTTTCTGCACTAACAAAAATGAACTGGGTTAGACTTTAGCAAACAACTGAGATGGCGTGTATGTGGCACCAGTTCAGTGCACAACAATCAAACTGCGCCTACTGAATCTACACACAAAGCCAGTCAAAGCTGAGGGCAGCAACACTCTGGAAGTAAATGAGCCCTGTAGTGAGAAAGTTCACAAATCCTAAGGAACTGAAAAGCAACTGCGAGCCAAGGCTTGTAAAGATTCATTCCAAGAGTTTTCCTCTCTACCAGGAGAGATGCAGATATGTTTAAAGAGAACCCATTCCTAACTCAATGCAGTCCAAAAAGCTCTGGACTAATAGAGAATCACAGAACAGCTGAGGCTGCAAGGGAGGACTGGAGGTCACCTGCCCTGTGCTCCTGCATAAAGCAGGCTCAGCCAAAGCCAAGGGCCCTGTCCAGGCAGCCTGAGCATCACCAGGCACAGAAACTCAGCCATGGCTCTGGGCAGCCTCTCCAGTACTTGATCACCCTCAACACTAAAATAGGTTTTTCTCATGTCTGAGAAGTATTTCCTGTAGTTCCCTAAAATATTATTGAGAAAAATTACAAGTGTATCCTCAAAGGGTTTCCAACACAAATTCTGGAGATGAAAAATGGAACCAATTAGATCTTCACTAGACATGAGCTGCGTTCTTCTGCCAAAGTCACTCATGCTGTGCCAACCTCTGGACTGAACGAAACCAGAAGTGAATGAAGTGCAGACCATACCAGTAAAACCTGATTTGTTCCATTTCAGCCTATAATGGGGTTTACAGTCAAACTAGGGGTTATGAACTGAACCTTCCAGTTCTTATCTGCTTTAACTGAGCAGTTCTACTGAAAGCCACAAGGCCATTGCATTTTGAAGATGAAGCTGGTACACTGCTTTGCCAAACCTCAGCATTTCACAAGCATCTTAACTTAGCATTGCCCTTCATCATATGCAAAATAGTATAACCATTATTTCTAAGTGAGTTACTGAAGCAGCACATATGGGCATCCTGTGAGGTATCTCTTAACAGAAACATTAAATTACATCTCAAAAAACAAAGACAACTGCCACGGAACCACTTTCCTTCACTTAGCAGCAGCACTGACTTTAGATGGAATTCTGAGAGCATCAGAAAGGAACAGCTGTCACTAAAAAGATCTCATCTGTCCCGTCAGTCCAGCAACCTACCACTGTCCACTGCCTTTCACACTTTCTGTCCACAGACAAAGTACCCCTTCCACTGCCTCCTGGCACCACTTCCCTCAGCTCTAGCTTCCCTCTCACCACCTCCTCACACACTGTACACCAGACCCCAACCCATTAATCTTTTACTGCCACAGGCCCACTCTTTCACAGAATCCCATAACCATTTAGAATGGGAAAAACCTCTGAGATCAAGTCCAACCTACGAACCAACACCAGCTTGTCAGCCACACCCATGGCACTGAGTGCCATGTCCAGCCAGGGACAGGGACTCCACCACCTACCTGGGCAGCCCGTTCCAGTGCCTGACAATCCTTTTTGCTGCTCACACACAGAAGAGGTAAAGAGCTCTAAGCGTGAATGTACATTTCTTTGAATGTCAGATTTATTTCCTGTTTGACACAGAACAGCTAATTTGCTCTGCTAATGAACAAAGTAGTTTTACTTACTCCCTCTGTATTCGCTTTAAATAAAGATGGATTTCTGACACAAGCTCTATAGATTGAAACCCAAATTAGATTTTCTCTTCTCACTTACTACCATTTTGCAAGTAAATCCAAAACCTTTATTACACCTGCCACCACCAGATGTTCCTGAGACAGCACAGAAACTACACTACATACGTATAAACCTGTATTTATGTACAGACACAGAACAACAGAAATAAAAGCACAGATTTAAAAGCTGCTATTCAAGTTTATACTCCCCAGCAAGAACGTCAGTCAAACAATGTTCCAACCACAAGCCTAATAGGGATTTTTCCATGGCTACCGGTCAGGTTCAGCAGGAATATCTTAAGCATAGAAGGAGAAACAGGAAAAATGCCAACCTCTCGCTCTGCCTGGCCCTTGTGTGGCGTGGCTGAGGTGCTGTGTCCGGTTCTGGACTCCTCAGCACAAAGACAAGGAGCTGCTGGAGAGGGTCCAGTGGCAGCCACAAAAATGATGAGGGCTCTGGAGCATCTCTCTTATAAGGAAAAAATGTGACATTTGGGCCTGGTTAGTCTGGAGAAGACTGGGAGGGGATCTCATTAATACACACTTAATACACACAAATATCTCCACGGTGAGTGCCAGGAGGGTGGTCCAGACTCTTTTCAGTGCTACCCAGCAACAGGATGAGGAACGGTGGCCATAAACTACAACACACAAGAAGTTCCACCTCAACATGAGAGAGACCTTCTTTCCATTGAGGATGGCAGAGCACTAGAACAGCCGCCTGCGGACGTCGTGGACTCCCCACCCCCCCGGAAACACCCCAAATCCACCTGGATGTGTTCCTCTATCACCTGTTCCAGGTGATTCTGTCTTGGCAGGGGGTTTGCACTGAGTGATCTCAACCCGAAAGATTCTGTGATTCAGCTTCCCACACACACCGGCCGCTCCCACACCTCTTCCGTTCTCCCACAACCCGTGGGGGTCCTGCCCCCGGCCCCGGCATCTTCCCACAGCGCCAGGCGGAAAGGCCGCGCGCCTGTCCCTCCCTCCCCTCCGTGGGTGTGCGATGCCTCCAGCATCCAGCGACCCCGCTTCCTTCGCACAGCCACCTCCCGGCTCTCCCTGGCCCCGGCCCGCCCCACAGACCCGCCGCAGGCACCTCGTCTTTCGCGCCGCCGCCGCCTCGCTCCGACCCACCGACAATGGCCGCCGACGGCCGCCCCTTCCGACCGCCATTTCGCCCTCACCCGTCATGGAGGAGCCGGTTTGCCCTCGCCCGACATGGCGGCGCTGCCGCGGCCCCAGACGCCGGCGCCCGCACCCGCATCAAAGATGGCGGCGCGAATCGACACGCCCACACGCGGCCCCGGCGGAGCGGCCGCCTCCCTGCCCGCCCCTCGAGCCGGGTGCCGGCCGGACGGCGCGGAAAGGGCGTTGGGGTGCAGAATGTAGGCGAAAGGTTCTGTGCCAGGCATGTTGTGGCAGCAGAGTAGGGGCAGTGATTGTCCCCCTGCATTCCGCACTGAAGACGCCACACCCTTGTTCCCCTCCAGCAGCGAGAATGTCCTGTTTTCCTCAATGCTGTTTGTAGATTACCTTTGTTAATTGTTCTGCAGAGACAACAGAGCAGATGAGGGAAAACATACAAGAATAAAAACTGAGTAGTAAGGAGAGAAAGAGGGGTATTAATAATACTTGTATTAATACTTGAGATACTTTTGTGAAGGAAGTGAGAGAGCCAAGCAATCCAATGGCAGTGCAGAGGGAGCTGCAGAGAAAGTCTTGCAGCAATCTGCGCGATTAGAGTCTACCAGGAGTGTGACAAGTAGGGCTGCTTTTTCCTGAACCTTGCAAGTTCAACCAGTCCTTCACTTGCAATTGCTGCAAGAGAGAGTTGAGCACATTACAAAGTTAGTGTTGGTTAAGAATTTGAGTGACTGAAGCAGAGTGTTTCTTAGAAAGGATGTGCACATGTTTTTAGCATAAGCAGAGGGGAGCCTGATATGAAGAAAACCACCAAAGACCTAGAGATAAACTGAATAAAAAACGTTGTGTAAGGAACAGCCTAGAGAGGAGACAATTTTGAGCTTGCAGTGTTGGTGTGCTCGGGATGTGGCCACAAAAGGACACTTGGATGGACTGATTCTCTTTCCATAAAAAAAGAAATGCACAGCCTTGTGACCAGGGTTGTGCTGAGCATCATCCATTACCTATTCCAAACCTCTATTCCAAATCAAAAGGACCTACAGAACCTCAAATATTGTCTTTCCCTCAAGCTGTAAGAGCTGTAGCATCCATCAGTTTGCTATGAAAGCCCAACACACCGGTGTGAAATGCATCCTTTTTGGTAAGGTGGGAGGTGGAGACACAGCATTGTGAACTATTCACAGGTTACTCAGATGTGTGTGCAGATAAATCTGGAGCTTTGGCACACTCAGGACAATACGTGCAGTGATCTTTGATCCAGCAGAAAGAACTGTGCTCTTTCCAAGAGGAAAGGCCCTATGGGAAATGGTGTGAGAGCTGATCTCTGTCACACCTGTTAGTGAACCTGAGATTGTAGTGAGAGGAAGGCTCTGCCCCGGAAGGCAGAGGGAAATCCTTTCTTTTGTGAGAAGATTTGTGTGCCTGGAGTCTGCTGAGGAAATAGCAGAGTACAGATTCATCCCAAAGGTGGGAACAGAAGAGCTTTGGCCAATCAGTTCCAGGTGCTGTCAGTGGCAGATGAAGAAAGGATTGCAGGTTGCACTTCAACTCAAGGAAGAGATTGGACAAATGGACCCAAGGAAAACGGAGCGTCCAGCCTAAGATAATAAGGTGGAAAAGTGACATCTTCAGGCAGCCAGTGACTAGGCAAAGCAAAATAGTACCCAAAACACTCACAGCAGACTAACTGCCCTAAAAGAGATAAGCAGATTCCAAATTCAATGGAGCAAAGCCCCGTCCATTAACATTTCTGTGATAAAGGTGTGCTTTTGTGTCAGCATGCAAATCAGCCTTTCATTTCCTAGGTTGTTAACTGGAACCACAGCAGACGCAGTGCCAGGTACCACAGGAGAGCAGATATGAAACACAGCCCTCAGTGTGTCCTGTGGCAGCTGGCACATCTGTTCAGTGCCTACTAGATCAGATCACAGAGGTAAAGGAAGGAAAAGTCTCAGGAAAAAAAAATTTAAATTAAAAAATTAAAAAAAAAAAAAAAAAAAAAGAAAAAGAAAAAAAAAAGGGAAAAATAGAAAATTCATATTAGTGGAACATGTTTCTAAATAAAAGTACCAGATCTGCCATATGTATTTACAGGTCTTTGACTTCAAAGCAAATGTATCTCTCTTCCTGAAAACAATCACAAGAGATAAATAAATAGGATGAAGGGCTTCCAGTACTGAGCTTTTTAATCACCTTAATTTCCTCATATACTGGCTACAGATAAGGGGATTCTATCTTCCTCTGCTATTTTGATCATTGGTGCTTTGAAGCAAATAGAGAAACACCAGTGTCTTAAAAGACCTTTCTTAATGGCTGATTTGTGCAAGAGGCACTTTCCTGTTAACAAAGTGTGATGTAAGAAGATCTGTTAACAAAGTGTGATGTAAGAAGATTTGTTAACAAAGCTGACCTTTGAAGCATAAAGCTTCAGTCCTAGCTCAAAATTTTGTCCTTTAGGTTTGTTCTGGTGTTCCCTCCTCTTGGCATGACTTCATCCTTACCTCATTGTGCCTAAGGATGTGCTGTAAAAATAGGATCATTTTTGGTTTTCCTTTCAAGCATTGTGAAGTTGTTGTTGTTGCTGTGGGCATGAAATAGAATGAAAGGTGATGCTGCGGGGTGCTGTGCTAGGTACACATTAATTAGAGACAACAGTGGAACTGTATTTGATAAGATCAGGTACTTTACCTAATGAGATCCGCCCAGTGCAGTGTACATCAGACCACACAGAAATGTTATCACTCCACAGCATCCTCGATCTAGCCAACAATTGCTGTTTATGTTATTTAGGATGTTATCATGCTCTTGATAGACAAGCTGACTAAAGAAAATGAACACACATAAAGCTGTAGCCAACGCACTTGAACTGAGTTCTTGCTTTTCCATTGAAAGAAATTGCACTACTTTTTTCCTATTATTATTATAGTTTTTATTGTTGCTGTTGTTATTGTTATTATTAAAACTGGATAGTTATTCTTATCTAAGTAACATAGTAGGATACGCATGACACACATCTGGAAAGAAGGCACTGATTATGTTTTGCCCACGTGTAGGAAAGGAATTCCATTTTCACCTGACCAGAACAGACTTGGATAGAAATGTTTCTTTTGCTTATATATGCTGCACAAAAATTTTCATTTGCTTTTGTTTTGTCATTTCCATCCCTAGCTGTCTTCCTCCTGTAGAGAAACACTTGATGCTAAATGGAGAATGTATATATGAATTGAAGGCGCTCTCTCACTCCACTAATACCCAGAACATCCCGGCAGGCAATCTAAAAAAGACAGAATGAAATATTCCAGTCAGTGAGAAACCCGGCCTGGGAAGTCTCAGCAGGATTATTAGCGATTGCCTTGCTGCCTCACTGCCCAGCTGCCATAGTGATCAGGAGAAATGAAAAGCCCATGAAATGGAGCATAGGCTCAACTGTTTTCTTCCCTTTTTCTCACTGGTGTTTGTTTGTTTGTTTGTTTGTTTGTTTGTTTGTTTGTTTGTTTGTTTGGGGTTTTTTTGTTTGGTTGTTGTGGTGGTGGTGGTGGTGTTGTTTTCCCCTATTTTTTTTTTTTCTGGCAACACACCACCTTAATTTGCTGTCTGTGCACAGAGGATTCCTATGTGCAAATGGTCCTGGAAACAGTGCTATGAAGAGTTTCCTGAAAAGGAGCTTACGACCACTATCTATATTATTTAATTGCAGTAGATGCATTTGAATTTTAAAGACAGGCTCTTCACAGTCCTGGTAAGGTTTTTAATGGTGCATTTAGAGACCACAGAAAGAAAATAAGCTGTGTTCAAAAATATTAAATAGTCAGCAGTGAAAATTACAGAATTTCCAAAATCAATTCTAGAAACTCTAATCAACTCTTTCATCTTTATACTAGCCAATGTAGCTTTTGTCATTATAACAGCTTTTCCTTCTAGATCATGGACTATTCACAGACTTTTGTATCTTGCTTAAGTCTAACTTTAAGATTTTCAAAAAAATAATTTACCTGAATGAAATAAAAATATGAACTAAGAGTGAAGTACTTGAGTCTCCATGTTAGATCCAGTATTAGGTGAAATGAAAAAGGGTTAACAAAACCATTCAGGTAAACTGAATTAAAACCTCTTAAATTTCAAACAGTGCTTCCTCTTAGAGATTTAAAGGAGTTTTAAAATAATCATCATTTGATACAATTTTCCTGAGAATCTCTGGGTAGGTAAAACCTTTTACAAGTGGTACTTAGGCTTTCCAGCTATACAGGCCGTTTCTCTCATGCCAGCATCTGACCTTTAGTTCCAGAAGTGCTCACCTAAAATTTACAGTGAGGGACAGCAGAGAAATTACTAAAACTCTGTGCTTCTCACACAAATGCAGTTTGTTAGTGAAAAATGCCCAGTGACCATACAAAACAACTTCACCCCATTCTGCAAGGGGAAGTTTTCCAGCAGTCCCTAAGGGATAATTCCTCCTGACTCTCAGTTTAGAAATCTTCTGGTTTGCCTTTTCACCTCATTCTGGTTTTTAAGCATCAGCATCTTCTTTTTTAGCAACAAGTGCACTGTTCTAGGGCATTCTTCTATGTTGCAAGACAGAGCAAGTAACTGAGAGCCAATGTATTTTAACAGAGATTTTGAACAGCCACTAGACTTTATGTCTAAATTAAAATGTTTGTCCCTTTCTTAGAAATACTCTGTCCTCTGCAAGAGTCAGAACGTTGGAGCAAGACAGGAAGGAGGCTGGATCACCAGAGCATATGCCACTAAACTGGCCAAGGTACATCCTTTTCTCTGAGTGTCACCAGGCTTACAGTATTTCTGCAGTTCCATCATCATTTAACACCTTTCTGTGCTGGCTCACTCTGGTTTTCTTTTTGGCTGTGAACAGCCTTTTCTAATGGCTTTATTGTAGAAGCTAAAGAAGCATAGAAAAAGGGCGTCTGTGGCGGGGAAGGGTGCCCAATACTCTCTAAAGTGAACTGGACTACAGTGAGTGTGTTTCTGTCATCTTCAGATGTGTGCAGCTGGGGTGGGTGAGATAACAGGAACAGTACTTAATAATTCATCTGCAAGATGATTAAGCTATTGGTAAGGGCCTGAAAAGTCTGGCTATGGTTGTATATAGGAGACTTTATAGAAGCAAGACTTGGGAAATATATGAAGGGTGGTTAGTCCTGAAAAGAATCAAAAGCAAAGGCACAGACCAGGATGAAAATGAGATTAAACTATTTCAGCCTTTTCAGTGAATACTAATGTATCCTGGACAGCCAAGCCAGCATGTATCTACCCCTACTGGAACTGTGTTTCCTCTGACTCTTGCTGTCTAAAGTTAAACACAATGGCCCTGACATATAAGTTCATGATATCTCCTTAAAACAGCAAAGGACTTTGAACATTCTTTGTCCCCAGTAATCAATATAGAGCCTGAAAGAAAAAAAGAGAAAGCCACTGCCAGTCTATGTAATTTGGTTATCCTCAATATTGTATTTCTATTCAAAATAGCCATCACAAATGTTTGCTGCTTCTTACAAAAGCAGAATGTAAGCAGAAAATATTAACTGGGATTTTTCCCCCTGTAAATAATTACCAGGGGAAGAAAATTATTTGAAAAGTTAGCCTTTGAAGTGAACAACAGATACCTATAAGGAGAATGTATCCATTGTGCAGCTGACAGTACGGGAATAACGAGGCAATTGTTATCACGTGGTATCTGTGTGTAAAGGAATAGTACTGGCACTACAAAACTTCTCAGAGTGTTTGTGGAAGAGGTGCAGCCTTTGCAGGTTATGTACATACCGGCACAACATGTTATGCTAAACACATTATTCGTTCCTCCTGCTGGAAATGCAATGGTTTTGGATTTTTTTCAAAGGAGACCAGCCTTACAAAGCTTTTTTTTTCCTATGTCTCTTTTTTTTTTTTTTTTCCCTTTCCTGTCTTTTCACAGCTTCCTCCTTGTCCCTAGTAAGTGTTGAACACACTTCTCAAATTTCATTGCTACTGGCTGAAGACCCAAACATGTTTGCAGCTCTGTACTTCAGGCAGTGCCTTGCAGAGCAAAGCTGAGCATGTCCATCCTGCTGACCAGACCCTTAGGACATCCTGAATAGGAAGCTGTTTGTTTGATTTGCTGGCTGAATAATCAGCACAAGCAGCTTGAAATCAACTGGAGTGTGCATGCCCTCATACCCTTACCTTCTGGTGAAAACCATGAGATCATAGGAGGAAAGCCAAGGAATCAGGAGGGGACAAGGAACACAAGGTGGGAGTAAGGATAATTTCACAGTGATGCGTAGGGCACAAATAACACAACTCAGAAGACGCTAGGCTTCTCAGTTCAGCTCCCCCAAGACCATGAATTTCTGCCCTGCCTGCACATTGAGCAAGTATCTAAACACCACTTGCCTGGCTTGTCCTACCTCTGACACTCATGCTTATGAAAAGCAGGAGCTGTACCTGATCTCAGGCAAAGCAAAAGAAAATATTATTCCTGTTCCCCTGCACAAATGCTCAGTGCCATCAGAAGTGTTACAGTGGATGGCAGAGAGGAAAGGTGCTTTGTCTTTGGCAATGGAAAATACTGGGATCTGAATAGTTGGGCTGAACCTTTGCTGGACCTGGATAAATTCTCATCCCAAGATTTTTTCTGATCATAGTTTTTTAAGTCCTGTCCTATTTTTGTAGAGGCTGAATAATTTCACAAGTAGCTGTTTCTTCTGAGCATTTCAGATTGCAGTTAGGTTATGGCAGGAGCGGTCAAGTCCCCAAATGTTCATCTCTGCTTTCCAGACCCCTCCCAGCTGTGCTGACAATGCCATTTGTTGTGTGGAACTGAAGGGATAAAGTGACTCAACTACGACATAACCCACCACAAGAAAAGGTTTATTTTTCAGCTACGTCAGTGTCCTTTATGGTCATGCACAGCGGGAGACAGTGTCATAGTAAGAATGGACGAGTAGTCAGGAATGACAGGCTTCCACTGTCATTCTGTGTCACTGTACCAAAATCACAATCCCTTGCTTGAGACTCTCTTCTCTCAGTCTTCTGGTTCTAATAGAAGCTGTTTTGAAGAAATAATTGTTTAAGGATGAAAGCCAAGTGTTCCCTGAAAAACACGCAAGTGAGCAAAGAGGGGGCTGGGAAGATTGCACAGAAATCACACAAAATTACAATGGCCGAAATATTTATTCCCAAAGAAAAGGCCATCGAGCTTTTTTTATTATTTATTTATTTATGTATTTATTTATTACCTCTGGTAACAAATTCTGCTGGCTAAAACATCCAAAATGTAATCCTGGGTGCAGTACGGTAAGTGTTTCCACTGATGCTGCTGAAAAGTCACTCTGCCGCATTGACACTGACACAGAAGTGGAAAAAAATTTTTAGTTTTTAAAAATTCTGCAACTCTTTTCCTGGGAAACATAATAACAGACCTCCTAGGAAGGTATAATCTTTTTCCAACCTCCTTTTACTCTATTTTTTCTCTGCTCTGTTCCAGGATCTGCTGTGTTTCCAGTGCATCAACTTTTGAAGGCACAAGAGCATTTAAGTGGAAGGTAGCGTATAAATCACTATCATTAAAAATAGAAAAAGAGGCAGAGATGGTCAGCAAAGAAGGATTTGGGAAGGCAAATCACCTGAGAAACTACTACAATTTCTTTATTATTTTGAGAGCATAATATGCATCTTAATTAGAAATTACTATGTTAAATTACTATTGTTAAAATATACATCATGCTAGAAGATTTTGATTACATGTCTGGACACTAGCAAAATTCTAGCTGTGCTTAACAGAACATGTTACTGAGAGAGCCTAAGGGATTTTTTTCTTGGTAGGTTATTTTTCTTTCCCCAAGATTCTTCTAAGATATAAGAGAAGTTTGAGCCTGAAAATAGTTTAGCCCAAATACATGCACGTGCATTTTCTGGAGCTGCAGGCACAAACCCAAGTAGTTCTTACAATGACAGACGGTAAACTTTCCCTGAAGCATCTTTCAGGTAACCAGTTAATTAGGTATTATGGTCACAGGGCTGAAGGGTGTGTGTGTATAAGAACAGGGAAGTGGAACACAGAGAAGAGCGCTGGGAGGTGGGAGTGTAATGAATGAGTATGGTTCATGCTAAACTGTAACTTCATATATATTTAATATTAATAGGTTAGTGTTAAATTGTAACTTTATATTTAATGAATATTAGCAAAATTAATAGAACTAACTTCAGTAATGTAAGGAAGAGCCCTCCCCCCCTTCTCCTTGGCAAAATGCCATGAGAAAACAGGATACTAAACCAAGGACAGTTAGTAGGGAGTAGAGTCCTTGAAGATGCTAAAAACAGGATTGAGATGAATCCAGGAAAATTGAGGTAAGTCCAGATGTTCCTTTCTTTTTAAAGACTTTTTTGCCTTATCTAATGGAACTTAACTATTTAGTTATATAACACTAGCTTGGCACACATGTATAACTTGCAAGGTCAAGCAAAGGACACAAGGCAGAGGAGTAACCTTCATCCCTGCGACCACCAAAAAGAGTCGGACGACCCTCATAAAGCAACTGGAGCATGCGCGATGAAGAAAGTGATGCAGATTTCAAGAATCGAAACTGGGAGGAGACAATCGAAGATGGGAGGAGATGGGGTGTTAATTACAGTATAAAACTATAGATGGGATAGGCTTTGATTCATACATGTAGTAGGGTCTTGAATCCTGCACATGTACCCCGGCCCAGCCGGCCTGCCTTTTGCTCATGCTTTATTGAATCGGACCCATTCACTGCTAAATTACTTTTATAAAGAATGGAATACATTTTTATTTGAATGTATCCTTTTATTTAATTATATTCATCTCAATTAAAAATTGCTGCTTAATTTCAGCTTGGATGTTTTGGGGACCTTTTCATTTATAACAGGAGGGAGGAGGAATAAACCTGTCAGAGGTAGTTTTGGGGCAGTTTGATAAAATGTGTGAATCCTGAACAGCCTGATACAAATTTTTGTGTAGCTGATGAGCCTCCACACTTCAGCCAATACACCTGTGAAGACTTTGCTGCATGCTGGGACAGCAAAAGCTTTTACCTCTTACAGGTGACATGCTGGTCACCCTTGACATTTTCTCCTCGAGTTTGCGGCGCCCGCTTGATCCTCTCCCCTCCCGATAGTAACGGGAGGGGTCCGGAACATCCAGCAGGCCCCAGCGGGGAAGGGAAGTACCCCAGAGGCGGGGGAGCTGGCGGGAACACCCGGCACAAGGGACATCGGGCAGAGGGACACCCGGCAGAAGTGACATCCAATAGACGTGACACCCAGCGAGAAGTGAAACCCGGCAGAAATGACACCCAGTAGAGATGATAACGCGGCCGTGGTGACACCGGGCAGAAGTGACACCCTGCTTGGGGAGGGCTGCCCCTGCGGTTGTCCCGCTGCTCCTGATGGAGCGTTCGGGGTCCGAAGAGCAGGAATGAGGAGCTCCGGCTGGGCAGCCGCCTCCGCCCTGAGCGTCGTCCTAGGGCTCGGGATTTACTCTTGAACCTGCTTCCAGGGACCGATCCCCTCTGCAGTGTGCGGTAACCCCTTCCGGCCAACTCCCTTTCTCCTCCTTCCTAGAGCATCAATGTGCTGGCGGGGTCATGTGTTTAGTCTTTGATGCCTTTAATCCCACCCTCAGCGCCCGAGAGGGAGGCGGGAAATCCGCGGAAGAGAAGTGAGCCACACGCCGAGAGCAGGATCCCGGCGGGTACGGAGCTGCCTGCGGGAGGGAAGCGGGAGCGGCCGTGCGGGGCTGCTCAGCGGATCGGGTAAATCGCCCGCTCGGATCGGGCTGTCTCGGGGTAATGCTTCTCCTTCCCCTATGGGGGATAACGGGGAGGTGCACCGAGACTGGGAGAACACGGAAAGGGGGGGGCAACGAAGTTATGGCTGGTGAGCAGCCACAACTGCTCATCAGAGCTGGGCTTGGCTGCTGTGGTTGCGGCACCCGAGCCGGCAGGGAAGTGGAAACCCTGCAGGGATCGAGGAGATGTTTCCGTGCTTGCTCCGGGGATGTGCCTGTACATGGTGACGAGCAGAAGGACAAGTGGCCAGAGCCTGGCCGGGCCTCAAGAAATGGCTCTTTCCTTAGGGAAGGTGAGTGGAACTCTTAAGGGAACGTGGAAAAAGCCAGCCAGCTTCTGCCCTGCGCTTGGTGCCACCCAGAGGAGCTCTCGCCCGAGGTAGAAGCATGGCCACAACCTCTCTGGTCTGAAATCCGGGCAAGGGTCTGAGGACCGGGCACACTGAAATGCCCTCTGTGTCTGCTGTCCTGCAAGGACGGCAGAGAGTGGAGGTGGGATCAGCTTTTCTTACCTAACGCCCTCTCCGCTTTGACTATCACCACTGAGGTAACTGCTGTTAATCCCGGTGCTTTACGGGTCACCTTGCGCTACGTGGGAGCTCACTCGAAGGGAACGAGGAGCACCTAAGAAACCCAGTGGCTGAAGTCGCTGACATTTAGAATCAAAGGCTGTCGAGGAAATCTGCAGTTGCGCTATGATGCAGCAAAACATGCAAACAAGCAAAACTGTGCTATGTACACTACAGGTTCCTGGGCTGGCTTCTCTCCTGTAGTCACTGAGAAAATCATTTATGTACAACCGTAAGGGCACACCAGGTTCAGCAAGCCTTTGCAAGCATGAAAGCCAGGATGAGCACCCTCCTGCACATGTGAAATCTGCTGCTTTCTTGTCTGTCCAACAAGGGCATAATATAATTATACCACAGATTATTTTTCATCTCCTGCCTTTACCTCATTTTCTCCCTTTGGGGCTCAAGCAGATCACCAGGATCTCCCAGAACCAGGGCATTCCATTCACTACGCCTTCCTGCGCAGGATAAACATTCTGGTTCATAGGTTGTGGGGGGGAGGGGAGGAAGAGGGTGTATATTCCTCAGGCACCAGTGGTGAATACTGAGAAGTCAGTAGTTAAACAGTAGTAGTCTCTTCAAAGAGGAATGCTTTTTATCAATGTGACTAAACGGTTTTCTTTCAGAGGTCTGAATCACAATACTCTGGTTGTTGCCTTGTACAGGTTTGCATTTTGATTGTTACATATACCTGTCCCAACTGGAAATTTACAGCTTTGTCATCAGAGGCCTTTGTTCACAAACATTCTATTTCCTTATTCCTGTGCTTTATTCTTCACAGTCATAAATGAACAAAAGTAGAGCCACAACATCTGCAGTGTTAGCAGCCATTACCACATCTGTTTCCTTTTCTCTCCCTCTCCCACTCATACGCCCACAACTCTACTGGCACAGGTGAATTTTTAAGAGAATTCATCATTATGGAGATAACAAAAAGGTTTTATTAATGATTAGGTGATGATCAAATGATATTTAATGATAAATTGCAAATGGTGATTAAGGAATAATTCAATTATAATTTAACAATGATTTAACAATATTTAATGATTAAGCTGTAATGAAATGATAATTGAACCATGTTTTAGTTTCTGATTTCAACAATGATTTAAACCATGATTAGACTCTGCTACTTACTACACTTCTAAACCTAAATCTGTAGCTGGAAATATAAATGTCATGAACATAAAATATACTTTTAGCTTTAATGCAAAAGATGTTACCTCACTATAGACATCAGGTGCTGGGTAAGGGGGTCTCAGCCTCCAGGAGTGTGCTTGAGCGTGTTCCAGGTCATGGGGAGATTTCCACCAGGCCTCACAGGAGAGCCCTGTGGGCTCGCAGGAGCCACAGGAATTTACAGCCTACAGTGAATCAGGTAGCCAACACCTCTTTGGTGTAGGGGCAGGGGTGCAGCTCTAGCAGCTCCAGTTTTGTCTAATCCCGGCTCAGGCTGGTACCTCTAGCTCCTGTAAGACATGGCCTAGACACCTGAATTCCTGGGAAGACAGGTCTGGCACAGTCACAGAATGCGGCAGCTTGGAAAGGGACCACAATGGGTCATCTGGTCCCACCTCCCTGCTGAAGCAGGGTCATTCCAGGGCCCATTGCACAGGATTTTGTCCAAGTTCTGAAATATCTCCAGTGAGGGAGGCTCCACAGCGTCTCTGGGCAATCTATTCAGTGCTTAGTCACTGCACAGGGAAGAAGTTGTTCCTCATGTTCAGGTGGAACTCCGTGAGGATCTTTTCCTGCCTGTTCCTCTTGTCTCACTGCTGGGCCCCACATGGGTCCATCCCCCGACCTCTCCCTGCAGACACTGACAGACTTGGATCAGGTCCCCTCTCAGCCATCTCTTCCCAAGGCTGAGCTGGCCCAGTTTGCTCAGCATTTCCTCATAGGAAAGATGCTCCAATCGCTTCATCATCTTCTGGAGCACAAGTAGCTTTTTTTCCAACTGTTCCACTCAAAGGGAAGGTGGTTTGAAATCTGGCAAACCAACAAATGGTCATGGGACTGGTGCCACAGCCAGGGGTCTAGCCTGGACCATAGGATGTACTTGGAGAAACCTCTTGGGACTGCAGGTGTCCTTCTGACACAGGGGTAATTTCAGTGACAGGCTTGCCAAGTTGGTGAGGACCTTAATTTACAGCTGCTGTGGGAGAGGAACTTCAAAGGTTTCAGTTTAAAGCCAGGGCTAGCAAGAGACCTTCCCCAGAACATGGGGGAGGATCACAGATGAGCAGGAGGGCACCTGAATGGCATCACAAAGGAATTCCAGCCATTCCAGCCACTACTTTGCCTTCATCAGAGTCCAGCTTACCTGCCTCTGTGCAAAGGATGGGGAATGAACAGGCAGCTGGAGTCATGGGCACACCTGCAGGGCTGCCAGCTCCTTGGCTTCATGGCAGTGTGCTGGGGTGGTTCCTGGGACTGGAGTGGTGGAATGGAAGGATACAGTATCTATAGCAAGGGCAGGTGAGGAAGAGGAAGAGGCGTCACCCTCTATGTCAGTGACCAGCTGGAGTGAATGCAGCTCTGCCCAGGATGGATGAAGAGCTGTCCAAGAGATGACAAATCAAGATTAAAGGGAGGACAGGGACAGGTGAGTTCATTGTGGGGTTTTGCAACGGGCCACCCCACCAGGACAATGGAGTGGATGAGTCCCTCTATAGATGGATGGACTCTCATGATCACAAGCCCTGGTTCTCTAGGGGCACCTCAACCACCTGTCACACCTACCAAAATCACACACAGCTCCTTCAAAGTGTTAAGTTTCCTTAAGTTTAGCCATTCATGGAAATGAAACTTAAGGAAATGAAAGCTATTAATAGCTTGCCATGTTTAGCTATTGTCTTGCAGAACTCTTCTCAGGCTGCTCTCTACTCCCACTTCATCTGATCTAGCTGATTGCTTGGTAGCAACAGAGGGAGCATTGCTTTCCCATGACATTGTCTTGCAGGGAGGCAGCCAGGTGAAATGGGCTCCGCTCAAGTTTATGTGACAGAGGAAATCTAATATACATGAGAAATAACTGTAATTAATATATATTGAGTTCACAGCCTTTTCACTGGTGGCATAGTCTTATCCTCTTAGTTCAAATAAAATGGGGAAAGTGTCATTCAGCTGCCATGTCTATGTCCTTCCTTTCTTAGTTCGATACCTTTCAAACTGTGCATCATGGATTTCTAGGGATTTATGAAGAACCTGTAAAAGTTAACAACAGTCCAATGAGAATAGCAAGCCAGCCTATGACAAAATTTACATTCAAGTTTTAATGCAGTTTCTAGTGTTACCTAACTGGACATCGTTACACCCTGCCTGCTTGTGCATTTTTACAGTTCCTATAGTGCTTAAATTCCATCCCTTGGACAGAGGAGGTCTGTATGTTCACTGACAGGCCCTGAGGAATGGCAGATCAAAACAAACAGCAGTGCCTTCAATTTCTATCTAATGTACCACATAACTTCTGCAAACGGCCAAGTTCTCTGCCCCTCTTTAGCCACTTCTCTTACATGTCAAGCTGTCATTAATCTATTAATGATGACAGTGTTACACCTTTAGTACACAGACCATAAGAAAGAAAAGTTCTAAGGGAGAAGTTGAGAGTTGGGAGAAGTTGAGTTCTAAGTTGAGAGAATAAGTGCAACAGCCCTAAACTTTCAGCCCTGGCTTATCTGATGATAAGATGATAAATGACACTCATAATCTATGGACAGCATAAGAACTATTACTTTCAGCAGTGCTTGAGTAGGTGAAAGAGATATTTGGTACCTGCCAGTAAAATACAATCAAAGAACAACTACCGGTTTCTTACCGTTAAGGTTCCTCTGTTTTTAGTAGCACAGCTCTTGCTGGGATGGCTTGTATTTTCTAGGGAGCCCAACTCCCAGTTTGGCACAGAAGTGCAACAGTCACATCTGTGGATGCTTAGCTTCTGCTTGACACTACTATTGTCAATGGGTGTCTTGACACATTGCAGAAATATTATCTGGCACCTGACCTACTAAAAGCTGTCAGAAAACAAGAGGAATTGCAGACGAGAAAAGCTGGCTATTTGGCCCAGTAATGGGGATCAGCTCATGGCAGGGACCTCAGGTTTCAGAGTTACAGGATATCTGTACATCCCCTGTCAGCATGTCTGTGTGTTAGAGGAGATCTCAATGGCTCCTTGGGAAGCCTCCATTGGCTTCCTCAGATCTGAGCAGGATGTTTGTTACAGCACCACAAAGGCCTTGTCTCTGCCAGAGAGGTTCATCAGCAGAGGAGCTGGTCCTGAGCTGGCAACTCATCTGCCTGGTGTTAGACTGGGGCATATAAAAGCTTTTCACACAAAGGTTTCAACTTTGGTGCTGCTATAGGATGAACACACAAATGAAAGCTATTACTCGTGTGAGCACCATTATTCCCACCACTGCTATGGCCCAGCTGGGACTGTGACAGTCTATGACATTTCCATGACATTTTCCAAGAGCCTGCCTTTGTTTCCCTCTTTCATCCCTTTGTAGAGAGATGACTCTTAGGGCTCTGACCACATGATTTCATCCAGCTGTTTTTATGTTAGGAAAGAACTGGGTTTTTCCACTGACACTGAGAAGAAGTGTAGATGGGCCAAAAGGAATAATTTAATATTGTAATTGTACAGGAATAGTTGTGTGCTTGTCTCATGGTGCAGGAAGGAGAAGGCAAATGGTGTCTCTTACATCAGCTATCCAGGAATTAAAATTTACAGCTTTGAAACATATAGGAAACTTTGTTCCAGGAACACCTCTCTGTGGAGACCAGTTTCAAGCAGACAGAACATCAGCTTTCTCTTTTAAAGCACCAGCACAGCAGACTCAGCACACCAAGGAGTACATTACTTATTTTTCTACTCTCCTTAGTGTGCAAAGAGATGAGTTTTCCTGAACAGTGTAATTCATCCAAGTAATTAGGGGACTAATGAAGAAATTATATAGATTTGGAATTAAATGTTTCTGGAAGGAATCTTCATAATGAGAATCTAAGAAAAGAAACGAGCCAAATCTACAGCTTTATATCACCACAGCTTCTAGCTGTGTTTAAGCAATGGCTCAGTTCTACACAGAGTACGTGTAAATCTGACCTCCACTGCAAGTGGTTGCAAAGTAGTTATTCAGATGTAATAAAGCAGGGGATCTTAAGGCACTACAAAATCCAAATCTGATTCTTGCTTTTCTCCTTAGACATGTTTTTTTCTGTCTGAAATGCCAACCGCTTGAAAAACAAGATGTTTTTTCCCCTAGAAAGGGAAAAAATGAAAATGACAATACAAAGCTCCTGAAAACAGTGTGTCTCCTCTGAAGTTAGGACCATCCTAATGGCTAGAAAACAGCCTGAGCAGAAACTCTGGATTCAAATCCTTCAGATAAGAAGAAGCTTAACCTCTGCAGAAATAAGAATTTTTAAATCTATATTTTGAACTCTCAGGTTCCCAGTGTTACAGACAAAAGGTGGGAAGGAGGTCAGTCTCTTCCCTCTCTTCTAGATTCTTCAGCTTGTTTTACATATTAATTGCAGTATTTGACCTGCTTTAATACACTCCTGACCATTTTTACCCTCTGTGATTATTTCACTGCCCAGTGAAAACAGCCTTTTCCTCAGGAGACAGAGTGAGAAAGACTGTGGCTGTCAATGTGAGTGTGAACAGCTCAGGCAGCAGAGGAAGATATGAAGAGTAGCAGTAGTGTCTGTTTGTGATTGCTGTTTTCCTGAGGCTTCCTGAGTTGCAGATTAAAAGTGAGACTACTCACATAAGAGAATTTGTCTGAACAGTCTAACTGCCCTGATTTTGGGTAAGCTTTTGTCAGCCAGGCCGTGAGGTGTTCAGGGAAGCCAGAGAAGCAGATATGGCAAAATCTAATTTCTGTGAAGGTGGATATTTGCTTAAAGTGAATGTGTATACAAAAAAATTACATATTTATGTGACTATTTCAGTTTAAAATTAAAGGCATATACTTCTAAATTGCATGCTTTTACATAAGAGATATGAGTCAATGGCTTAATTACAACATGTTAATGTTGTGCCCATGTATTTCACGGAGTCTAGTGATGAGGAGACATCTGAGAGAAACTGACACACACATTATCCTTAGCATATACAGGCCTTTAGTGAAGTAAATTGGTGTCTTTGTTACATGGCTTTAGACTCTGGGGAGGAGAGTGAAAACACACACATTTGTAACTGTGTGAGCAGCAGGAGAGAAGCATGTGTGCCTTCAAAGAGGTAAAAGTTTGTCTCTCCAATATGTGCTAGACTAAGATACAAGAGATTGGGGTTTGCTTCTTGGCTGTGATCTAAACATTACTATGTCACTGTCACCAGACAAGGATACCTAAGTTCTTGCCTTTAACAAAAAGGGATTTCCACATATCCTGCATCCACCTTGTCTGTTGTTATATGTTTGAAGCACAGTAACAGACACACAAAGTCCTTTTAAGCTTGGTAAGATCAGAGTTCCTATGCTAAAAAGGCCTTAGGGGTCCTTTGCTGGAAACTAAGTTTGGCTCATCTGTCCTCAACCTCCCAGGACTATTCTGTGATGCCTCCACCTCAATGGATTCCACAGGGGCCTTGTATTTTGACTTACTCAGAGACTAGTCCCCTGCTTTCTATTTTCTCTGTCAGTTCCTATTTCAGTAACCATCATTTTTTCTTCCTTCTAGGCTTGGACAACCTGGGCAGGTTTGGCAGCAAAGGCCCCAGTGGTACCCTGCAGTCCAGGGAGAAAGATGCATTGGAAGTGAAGAACTGAGGGCATGAGCAGTGCAGGAGTGCCCTCCTTCTGCAGCAGTTATGTCACACCGAGCCTGGCAGCTTTGTGGGAAGTGGTGCCATTGGTCCAGCCCTTTCATCCATCTCCTCACTCTGACTGTGGTGACTTTTGGTGTGCTGGCACCTTTGATCTGCCACCAGCTTCTCCACTCTTACTTCTACTTGCGGCATTGGCACCTGAACTCCATGAGCCAAGAGTTCCTGGAGCAGAACCAGCAGGAGGGTCAGGATGCCCTCCATTACTTTGAGAAGATGCAGATGTCAAATGCCTCTGAGGCCTCTGGCAGTGACACCTTCCAGCCCTTGCTGCTGATCACCATTATCACAGTGCAGAGGCGGAATGATTTCCACTATGTCTTGCAAGTGGCCTCCCACTTCCACCGCCTCCTCCAGAAATGTGGGGTGCATTGCCAGAGTCACCGCATGCTGCTCTGTAATGTGGAGTCAGACCCCAGCAGCCATCAGGACGTTAGGCTGCTGAGCAGCCTCTTTCCTATAGTCAGTCGTGACAGAACTGGAGAGAATCCTGACCCCAGCCTGAACCAGTTTGAGAAGGAGAAGCAGGACTATGTCTTCTGCCTTGAGCAGTCACTGTTGGTGTACAACCCAGAGTACATCCTCCTTGTGGAAGATGATGCTGTGCCAGAGGAGGAGATATTTGCTGTCTTGCAGCACCTCTTCTCGGCCCGGTTCTCCAAGCCCTACCTCAGACATGCTCTCTACTTCAAGCTGTACCATCCCGAAAGGCTCCAGCGCTACTTCAACCCTGAGCCCATGAGAATCGTGGAGTGGCTGGGCCTGGGCATGTTCCTGGGGCCGGTGCTGACCTGTGTGTACTGCTGGGCCGCAGGGCGGGCAGGCCCCAGCTGGTGCCTGGTGGCATTCTTTGCCTTGTACAGCATGGCCCTGTCGGAGCTGGTGGGGCGGCACTATGGGCTGGAGCTGCGTCGCCTGCACCCCGCGCTCTACAACGTGGTGCCAGCCAGCGAGTGCTGCACGCCCGCCATGCTCTTCCCTGCTGCCTCTGCGCGCCGGGCCTCGGGATACCTGCAGGGGCTGCGCTGCCGCCAGGGCTTTGCCAAGGACACTGCCCTCTACTCGCTGCTGCGAGGCAAGGGCGAGAATGCTTTCGTGGTGGAGCCCAACCTGGTGCGGCACGTGGGGATGTACTCCAGCCTCCGACTGAACAGCAACCCCCCGAAACTGCTGTGAGCTTCTCCTGCCTTGCCACACAGAAAACACCCAGGGCACTTGACTTGCCATGGGGCAGAGGCACAATGTGCAAACTTGGGTCCTGTGCTGCTTGCACTGGGCATCCTGTGTCTCTATGTGAACAAAGAATAACTTTCTCTAAAAGTACAAGTTTTCTTAAAAAATCAGCTTATGTACACACAGACCCCATTTAATATGATCTTGAAACTAATCACTGTGCATCACCTGGGAGGGGAGTGGAGGGTTCCAGTTCACTCTCCTTAACCATTCCCAAAGAAAAGCTCTCACACCAAAACATGTGCAGCTTTCCTGCCTACTCTCCTGGACAGTGGTTACAAAAATCCTCATCTTAGGGCACCAGAAATGCTGGACAAAGTAAATGTTTCAAATTTAAGCTAATGAGGAGTGGAAGGCCTTATTTCCCTGTCCTTACTAAGGTCTGATTTCTAACCTGTCTGTGTTCCAAAGCTGTGGCTTAGACCAGACCCCTCAAAAGCAGAAGTGGTTTGCAGGAACTTTCCCACAAATTCTGCTTAGATACTTCAAATTTATAAAGTCTCTTTAGTTACTGTCTCCCCATCTGCACCTCCACCATTCCCACTTCTTTTGCTTCCACCAGAGGCTCTTAAAAACAAAACCTCTGCTGCTTCATTAAAGGTCACCTCTGAGAGTAGGGACAGGAAAGCAGACTCACAGACACTGGTGGCACACAGATGGGTCACAAATGCACATTTTCATTCATACATAACACACGTTGTACACAATGATTGTTGTGTTGGTTGGGATCATCACTCGTACTGGATCCATTAAAAGAGGTCTTATCAGCCACTGTATGAACTTAGACATTCAACATGAATTTAGCTTGACTTTCCCTCAGCACAGAGGCAAAGGAAATATTAGATCAAGTGCTGTTGTTGTGCAGGATCTTTGTTCATTCTGGAGCTGTAATTCACAGCTCAGCTGGAGTGGTTCATTCACTGCTCCTGGCAGAAAGCAAAATACCTGTGGGAAAAACAGCTGTTCACAAGAACAAGCAACAATAGCACAGCACTTCAAAGAGCCACTCTGACAGTGACCATGTGTCCTGATTGTTAGACATCTGGGATAGGTACTTTGCACCAGGGCTGTGGACACAGTTAAATATAAAATCTTGCAGATGACAAGAGACCTCATACTGAATAAAAACAGGCAAAAATTGGGTATATCTGATGAAAAGCTGACTTTGGCTTTAGTGAGCTTTGATTCAAATTCACTTCAAGGTGGCATTTGGTTGAACTATTTTTAAAACCATATTCCTTGCTTTGGAATGAACCAAGTAAATATTTTCTGTTGAGTTTCATCAGTGGGAGTTGTTTGGGGTTTTCTTTTTGGTAATGGAAGGGCTCTGCTTTGAATTTTCTTCTCCTAGTTCTCTCCCAGGTGATTGATGCCTTAAGTTCTTAACAAGCCTGATTATAGGTGAGAAATACCTAAAACTCCTGAGAGATGAAACCAAAGAAAATGGCAACCCTCCCTCTGCCAGCACATTGGGTATCGGTTACACAGCACAAAGGCACAGTTCAGGTTAGCCGAGAAACAGCATCACAGCAGTGCTTTGCTGCCAAGTAATCAGCTTTTAGAACATCTTTGGAAATTAGAGTGAGTTAAAATTGCTTGTGGATTCCATGCCATTCCAAAGACAAGGCCTTTAGGCCTTCTGGCAGAGGACACCGGAAGAATGGCAGAGGCAAAACCATGTTTTGTTCCCAGCTGCTGAAAGCCCTGGAGATGCCAGGGTAGTCACACAGTGGCAGATGGGCAAATCTCTCCTCTGGCTTCACTGCAGCGGGGTTTGGGTGTCAGGATTTGAGTGTCAATGTATATTTATTCCACCAAGTGCCTGCACATACAACTGGTTTCTGTATCTTCAGCTGTGAATGTTTCAATGCAGTGGGCTTGCTCGTCTCTCTTTTACATCCTTGTATTGTACAAATCCAGGACAGTGCTCTGTTCTTTCCATTTATACTCATTCTTGCAAAGAAGATCTTAAAGCAAGAAATGGGACAGGCAATGGAAAAAGGAAGAGTAAAAAAGAAAGCAAGAAAGAAGCTGTATCCAGTTAATAAATGTTTTGAGGTGGGGAAATGATTTATCCATTTGTCTCAAAGTTATTTTCCTGTTTATCCAGTAGTACTTAATTTGACATTTCAAAAGTCCAGGAGAGGTTAATCATTTCACTGAGCCTCATAGCTGAAAATTAGGAACATGAATTTGAGGCATCCCTTCCAAACTAGAAGACAATTTTCATGGCATGAGAGGTGACAGAATTTGACTGTGAGACCAAACAATGAGCAGAGGGCCCAGGGCTTGAACTTGCCACTGTAAGAGTGTCAAATAAACCAGCTGAGAACAAACTCGTTGTGCTAGAAGCAGGTTAATAAATTCTTTATGTACTTCTGGGACAGTTTTCTAAAGTGCACAGCTCACCTTCACAACAGACATGCTGTTTTGGTAAGCCTGCAGGGAGTGTTCTGAGTTACTCAGGTACTCACAGTGCCCACTCTGCCAATGGGGCATCCCAGGAAGGGGCTCCTGGTGCTGCCTTCCAATCTTCATGAGCAGATTGAGTCTTGTTTCTCTTTCTGTGCTGCATGTTTTACTAGAAATTAGAAATCAGAGGAGTGCATATCACCCTCAAAACAGAGAATGGGAGGCTACTGTGAATTCTTAATTCCTGTTGGATTTTGTTCTGCAGTTTTGGCTAAAAATGCAGTTTCAAACACCCAAAAGCCTTTTCCCTCTTTTCTCCAAGGGAAAGTGGAGCTGAGTTGCCCCATCTCAGACAAAGCACAGTATTAACTCCCTGAAATGTGGCATTAAGAGCTTGGTTTCTTTCACTTTAAAACAAACTTAGTGACTATTTTTGAAACAAACAGTATGGATTTCCTTGGGTGTTGGTTCGTTCCCAATAGTTGGGAGACTATTCTTCAGTGCAGCAGCTGCTGCTTATACAAGAGGAGTCTTTCTTGATGGGCCATCAGCAACATCCAAGACTTTATTGTCCAAGACAGTTCAGGGAGAGTTATTAACTTAAACAAAAACTACATTTGTTTCCAAAGCATGTCCAACATAAGCATGATGCTGGCAGAACACAGGCCAAAAAATGACAGGTCTCTACTAGATTAGAAGCCCAAGAGGATTTTCTAACTCCAGTAGGCATCAATGTCCTAATGAGAAGGCACATTTGAAGAGAGAAAAGCCTTTCTTCCTGTGGTGGGGAGCTGTGAATCACCAGATTGGGTATTTCAGCAGCAGTTTGTCTGGATACAGGCTGAATTGTTTTTTATTTTTAATAAAATTATTTACAAGCAAACTTTCTACAAAGTAAACAACCTTTCTATAAAAACTCTGTTAATAGTCTCTTCTTTCTGTGTCTCAATGTTTTCCTGATTGACAGATCCATCTTTCCTTACCATATTTGACAAAGAAAGATACTCCCATGTTCATGCTTTGGCACAGATGTTATACTTTTGATCCAACCCCACTCAAAGCAGGTCTTATTAGACCAGGTTTCTCAGGCCCTTCTCCAATCAAAATTGAGGCATTTTAATAGGAACCTGAGGTAAAATCAAGTTCTGAGTGGTGGAATTTAACCTTGGTTTACTTTAGTGTAGAGAGGGTAGTATTTCACAAAATAAAAAAGGTAATTTTCTGTGAGAGACAGTTGTAGTTACAAAGGCATTGGCAGTTTCTCTCCTGAAGTCAGTCTCATTTTGTGTATTTCCACACCATCTTTACAGATATGGTATCCAAATTCAGCAGATGGCACAGCCCAACATGTGACTCTGAATAATCTTCAGTACAAGACACACCTGCCAAAAATGCATGGAGAATTAGGTACTCTGTGATCTGTGTTTCATCACTGATGCCTCCATTCTGGAGTAACTTAATTTCCACTGATTATCTGTCCTGACAGCTTTGGTAGAATCCACCCCATCAGCCAGTTTATCCATGTACCTATAGGCTAAAGGTCAGCAACATTAGTGTCCCTTCTCATGACTTTGTTTTTCATGGCAAGCCAGGAATGCCACTTTCCCAGATGACAGAATGACATATTTTTTAATGTTGATGAAGAGTGACATTTTATTGTTCTGTTTGTAAGCCTCTGGGCAGCTGTGCCTACTTTCTCTTAGAATTTCTGCCTTGGTGTCCAGTGTTCCTGGACAGAAACCACATCTACAAATGGTCTTTTTAGCAAGCTGGTCCAGTTCAGACATTTGCTGTGATTTGTATTTTGCAAACTTAATGCAAATATTAACATGTAGCACCTAATTGTGCTTTTATGGGGGACCATGTGCTGCTCAGATAAACAGGGAATAAACAGCTAAATGTCTCCCTTTATAGAAAGAAGCCAGGTGCTTGCCTTGTGCTTTATTTAAAAACAAAATGTCAACAAAAAGGCACAGAGATCAGTCATTACAGCATTTATCTTCATGTCCTGTTACAGCTGTTTCTCATAGCCCAGGAAAGTTGCCACAGGCAGCTTGATTTGAAGTTGTATCTTTGTTTGCTATACCCACTATTGAAATTAGTGCAAAGATAGATCTGTGTTTTGATAACAGCAGTGTTCCGTGCTTGTCTGTTTTTCATTGCAAGTAATGATGTTTGTTGCAGCCCAGCTTTAAGTTGCACAGAATGCAGAACAAAGCAAACCCTTCCTTGTGCAATCTCCTTGGTGGTCTGAGTCTGTTCTGCCCAACACGCCTAGCCCCCCCCCGATGTACTTGTGTGCAGACTCTGCTGTGGAGCCAAAAATAGAGGGGCATTTCTTCTTTCACTGGGCGTTCCAGTGGAGTTAAACAGCCAGACTCTCTATGTTGGGGGTGAGGGCTGTAGGTGACTGGGGAAAACAAACCACTTAATAAATAATACCTCTGATTAGATAGGGATGAACAAGCTGGACTTTGAGAAGGTTAAGCAAGACTGCAGAGTACAGAAAACAGGAAATATCCAGCACGGTGTGGAGAGGTGGGTAGGAGGTTGACTCCAGTGTGCTTGAGCCTGCTCAGATTAGACTTTAACCCCATCACGCAGGCAGCAGCCTCATGGGGCAACAGAGCCAGGTGTTTTTCATGTGGATGCATATTGTTCCAACTCCCAGTGTTTTTTTCCATTACATTTCAGTCCATTTTACAGACTCACCACATCCAAAAGTAGTACTTAATTTACTAAAGAAGTTGTGCGTTTGTAATTTTTCTTGTGGTGACCATATAATCTCTGAAGTGGCTTCATCCATTTCTTTTTCATCATTCTTCCTGAAGTGTACTACAATTTATCTCTCTTCCTATTTACCTTTTTTTTTTTTTTAGTTTGAAATGCTAGTTCATTTGAGTAGTAAAGGCGAAACATTATCAGAATTATATTGCTAGAAACAGACAATAAAAATCACAATCTGGAAAATCATAAGCAATTAAAATATTTTTATCTGTTGTCTTTAAAGCAGACTTTCTGTTAATTTTAATATATTTTATCCAGCAAGACTTCACCTAAAACTTAAGTGCACAACTGTCAGATCCTCTGACAGCAAGGCTGGATATAATAAAAACAGCAATTAAATTAACTTCTAGTACAAAAATCCAGTGTTGCATTGTTAAATTCCAAAAAGTAAACCCATAAGTTAAGACCCAAGGAATAACCCATGCCACATGGGGGTACAGTTTTCAATATATGTTAATGTTTTTAAATGCATACTTCTGTCAACTTTTTGTATGGGAATTTCAGATAAAAAAGTTGACACCAGCAAAATCTCCAAGCCATTAAAATAGAAAATTCACTTATGTTGCTCTTGTGTTTTAATCTAAGCAACCTCTTTTATAGCTAACGACCACATTCTGTTTCTATGCTCTAAAAGGCACAACAATGAACATTTAAGCTCTGTAACTAGTCATGCATCTTGTTTGCAATGATGTTTCAAACACAGGTACAAAGATTTTTATATTGCAAGACTGTTTATATCAGCTCTCTCATGAACACATAAAAAAGCCATAATCTATACAGAAAACCCCTGCTCAGTATATTTAGGTAGATATGTATTTAATTTCAATTAAATACATATCAATTCTCAGACATCCAAAACTCAAAATCAGCTAGTAATCCTTTCTCTAATAAATTATTATACTCTTCACTAAAATTGTATCAGCGATCACTTCAATAGCCTGCAAAACCATTTTTAAGGATACAAAAAACTGAGAGTAGCTGTTCTTTAGTGCAACTGACCTCCCTTCTTGTTCATCCTATCCTTGTCCTTGATTGGGATCTTTGTCCTATGTCCTCTTCCCCATGCCAGAGGCAGAGGGGAATGAGGAGCCTCAGGAATGCAGATGCGAGATGGCTCTACCTCCGAAACAGAACTCCCACTGGTAGCCCTGCTTCATGGCCACCGGAAAGGTGTGAGAGTTGCCAGGTCTGAGTTCAAATACTACCTCCATGAAACAGAATGACAGCTTGGATAATGCACCAATGGAATAGTTAGTGCAGGCAGTGATTTGGTACTTCTTATGGGCCAGGTTAGTTGTTTGGTAAATACAAGTATGATACATACCACCCATAATTTTTCCTCTTATTATTATTTAAGAAACAATACTACCATAACTTCATTTTAAGAGGCACAAATACCCCCAAAATATGATTACGTGTAATGGAATTATGTACTCTTTTCTAGTGTAATTTTAATAGCCCTGTAATTTCTGCACAGTATGGTCAATGTGATGGGTCTGCATACTAATAACTTACAGTGACATCATCTACTACAATTCTTCATTCCGTTTTCTGATCTGAAAATGCTCCCATTCCAAAATTAAGTGAAAAAATTAAGCATCTTGTCCATTCACCTTTTTATCTCCTCTGTCCCCAAAATCTCTGCAATGACCTGTCATCCTATGCTTGGAGTGCTGGACGAAGGGTTAGAAGGCCTGGAAAGGCACACACCAGCAATTATCTGTCTTGAAATACATTTATTTACTTCTGAAAGAGTTAAAAATGTATGGTGGGCCGCAGGGGATTATTTAAAGTGTATCTAAATATCTGACACTGCCTTTTTTTTCCAGAAGACTCCCATAGATTTCCTCTAATAGCCTATGAAACCATATTACAGATGAGACTGTAAATAAAACATTTCCAAGACCTTCCCTCCTGTATCAACTTCTAGCCAAACAGGAACAACAGGACTCAAACTCTAACTCTGAAAAAGACCACCATTATGGTACCTTCATTGTCTCAAGAGAGTCTTAGATAAGGTACTTAATGAAAAATATTTTAAATCTATATTAGATGCTTCTGTTGTGGTGGAAAAACTTTAATACACCATGGGGTTTATCTTTCTGCTAGGATGGGAGAAATGGAATGTAAAGCAAACATTGTAAAGCAGGGAAGGCTTTATGTCCATGTTGTGTGCCACAGCTTCCTTCAGCAAAAAAAAGAATGGATCAGAAAAGGCAACATGAAAGAAAACAGAGGAACACAAGCACAAGGCCTTTGACTGGGCCGCATTGTCAGGTCCTTCAGAGGTTTCTCTGCTGATTGTCCGGCTGGCTTGACCTTCCTAAGGTTTCCTACAAGCACTGACCTTGGCATGCAGCTGCACACAAGAGGCTGAAGGAGGAAGGCCCTAAGAAAGACAGCGCTGTGGAGAGAAGAGAAATCAGGTATCTTACCTGTCTATGTAAAGGCCAAAGGGTCACTGCAGGAGCCAAACAAATGAAGAAACGACGTCACTCTTCAGGCAAACACTGGGTTCTCTGAGGTAAAAACATGCCAATGTCCAAGGTTGCAGAGGGTGTTGTTCTGGAGGGTATGAAGTTTGTCCAACAGTCCTTGTGCTATACTTCCCTCCAAGACTACTGACCTGCAGGATGGGGAGAAAGAAAATAAAGCAAATAATCAAGTCTGTAGGCCTGGACTTGGTGAATGGTTGTACTGTGGATTCATATAAACTGCAGCACTGATATACCATTTATATAGCATCAGTATTTTTCACTGAAAAAATCTGCAAAGCAACAGAAAAGTGTGCGTGTCACTGCAATATGAGTGGGCATCTCAGTGCGATTTGCAGGGAAAATCTGGCTCGAAGCTATGCACCTCAGTGTGGGCAAGTTTGGTCTGACAGCCATTCATTTCACAGGTACATTGTGTTACAGGACATCAGAACTTGCTCTTTTATTAAACCTGATACTGTATCATCACATTTTGCCTTTCAATATATCAACTGGAAAAGGAAAATATGTTTCCATGCTAGACTTTCCAGTGAGGAAAAGCAGTGTAGCGCTTAGGAAGCCACTGAAATGGTACCAACTCATGCCAGTTAAGGATCTGTTGCATTGTTTCTGCATTTTGTTGTCTGCTCTTTCTTCCTGCAGTTTCCTAAGTATAAGCCTTCAGAAGATCTAAGCCTAAATGATAAACTTGTAACCAAAATACCTGTAAGCAGTTTCCATGGTTTCTCTTGTAGTTCTTTTTGGTATGTTTTAGAAAGAGGAGGAATAATTTGAAATGACTGGAAAATATCTCAGTTTTACTGCATGAATTGCCTTATATATACAGGGGAGAGGAAAGGGGAAGAACAGCAGGAGTATAACCAGGTCTCACTGGAGGTGTGTGGTCGTGGTCTGATAGCCAATGACTGACCTTGAGCAGTGACACCTCCCCAGACAGCTTGCGGGGGAGGAGGGACAATGAAGGGGAGAGGGGGGGTGTGAAAAAAAAAAACCACCAAGAATTTTATAAAAGTTAGTGATTAGAAGGACTGGGTCTCTTTGCCTGCAAACACCTCACCAGAAGCTTGTAGCAGCAGAGAGACTGCCCGCAAACAAGTAAGTATAATAATTTAATTTCTAAACTGTAAAGCTGGTACATATATTAGCAGCTGAGACCTGTTTATCTACAGTGGGCTTGGAAAGTTGTTTTTGGTTTTAATTTTTCTTGTTTCAGGAACAGCTTGTGAGAAATAAGCACTCAGCCATTCTGCAGTAGTCTTCTAAAGTGATCCATTTGCTGCTAACACTGGCTTTCTAACTAGCTTAGTCACTTGGAACTCCTGGAGTCAGTGAGCGAATCCTCTGTCTAAGGGGACTAGAACAATAACATACCTACATTGCTTTCTGTTGCTTTGTTTCATGTTTGTTCTTGCTTGTGGTGTACATATTTTTCTGTTTTGCTAGGAGAACAGAGAATGACTGGAAAAGGCAGCTGGTCCTGACATCAGTGCTGACAGAATTGCAATTATGTTTGCTTGTTGTGCATCTTCTTCTGAAGCATTAGTGCAGTGGTGCAGAGAAGATTATTTGGCAAGGAGGTATAAGGTCTGCAGTGCAGGAAAACAAAGCCTGTTCTTGCATCTGTAGTCTGTAACCTTTCAAACTGTGACTAGCCAGCTTCAGGATATTGCTTGATCAACTCAAATCCTCACTGAGTCTGTGATCCTCCATCTGTTACTCAACTATCCCACGTGCTTACCCAAAACTATTTAGTTCACCTGAGACTCTCACCACTGCTTCCCCCGCACCCCCCTTCTGGAAATACCAGACTTGAATTCTCATGCAAGTCTAACAGCATTTTTTTACCTTCTCTGAGAAAAGTCCAGGGCTGGAAGAGAAGTGGCTTCTCCCTAATAACTTGCTTCCAAACAACCATCTTGCCACCTTAGCCAAATCTAGCCATTCTGAGTGCTCTGCACTGATGGCAGAGGACAGGTCTCTGAACATAACTTCCTTTCATAGTTGCTAGGGAAATGAAATACATTTGCTCAGGGCTTAAGTACAGCTCTGAGGCTAACATGGTAATCAGCACAGCGAACTTCAGATCTACAGTTCCACCTGGGACAGGATATTGAGTCAAGGTCTCTAGACAGAACATGAGAATGGTAAATAAATCAGAGAGCAAAAAACAACCAAACAATTTGCAATTATATATGCCCCAAAGGACCTATGGAGATGGTGACATTAGCTTGTCAATCAAAAACATCTGCCCCTTTTTCTAGGTGACAGAAGTCTGAGTATTTCTTTTTGTACCACACCCCTGAGACTTTTCAGAATCCAGAAATTAAACATTTTGCTAACCCAAAACCTTCATCTCAGGGCAAAGATGATGGGAGAAATGTTCTCTTCTTTCCTGAGAGCTCCTTCATAACTACCAGAAGCACCACTTCCACCTTGACTGTTTCAAACAGGTACTCACAGAGGGTCATGGGGTAATTCAGGCTGAAAAGGACACAGGAGGTCTGTAGTCCAACCCACCCCTTGCCCAAAGCAGGGTTAGACACAAGGTCAGACCAAGGTGCTCAGGGTTTTATTCAGGTGGGTCTTGGCAATGTCCACAGATGGAGACACTGCGGCCTTTTTTTGTCAATCTGTTACATTGCTTGGCTGTTCTAACAGTGAAAAAAAAATCTTCATATCCAGTCTGAATCTCCTTAGTTTCAGCTTGTGCCTGTTGTCTCTAACTGTCCCATCACAGCCACTGTGAAAAGCCAAGCTCTGCCTCTTTGATCACACTCTGTAGGTACTGAGGACTGCTGAGAAGTGCCCCTGAAGCCATCAGTGCTTGAGGCTGAACTAGACCCAGCTCTGCAGACTTCTCACAGAGCAAGGGCTGCAGCCACTGACCTTCTTGGTGGCATCTGTTGAACTAATTCACTTCAATCTATCAGCATCTTTCCTGTACTGCAGGGGCCCAACACTGGATGCAGTACCCAGATGTTAACTACAGAGTGCTGAGCAAAGGAGGATAACTTATCTCCTCCCCTGGCTCTCCAGGCTGGACCCCTGCTCACACAGGATGCTTGGACCCTTGCTGCTGACTCCTGTTGAGTTCACTGCCTGACAGGGCCTTAGGCCATCCCCAAAGAGCTGTTTCCTCATTCCACTAGTCCTGGGGGAATGGCTGCCAGGGCTCTTCACCCCAGGCAATGTCTAGGCATTTGTCTTGGCCAGACTGCATGGTGCTCCTGTTGGCCTCTTCCCATTCTCATGTCCAGGCTCCTCTGGATGGCTGCACATCAATCAGACATATCAAGTAGTCCTGCCAGTTGTGTGTCTTCTGCTACCTAGATAAGAATGTGCTCTGTCAGCAGGATGGGACCAGGCTTGCCCAGCCGTTCATACCCATCTGTTTTCACCATGCCCAAGGAACCAGACTCATTTAGAAACAGCTTTTTAATGGAGTTCCATAAAGAAGTGAGGTCAGTAATCACAGATATCCACTGCAGTGAGAATATAAGGTGCCTAAGTCATTATGTGTCTGTCTTCTCTAAACATACAAGTGTAAAAGAGAAGTAAATTCAGTCAGGCAAACTGAGCCTACATGTGATACGTTAAGTTTTTGAATACTTTTCATTGTTCCTACCAACTGTATTTATCTGTTTATGTATTCAGCTGCTTCTACTTCAATCCCTGTTCTTTGGAAACAAATCTCTTGTGTGCAGAGTTTGTATTGCTGACTGTAAGAGATGGTGCTGAAGGGCTGTGCTTACTAGTAATAGAATAGGAAAAAGCTACATGTGTGGGATACAAACTGTAGTTTAAAATTTTGGTCCTACACTTTTGGAACCAATTTTATAAAAGGCGGCAGTGAAGAGACCCAAGAGAAAAACTTAGAGATTCTGATCCAGTCTTTTCCCATCTAAAAACCAGGACTCGGGTGAGTTTTTTTAATGTAAGATTAGAAGATGCCAGTCACATGAGGTTCTTGGAAAGAAAAGATGCCAATGATGTATTGAAGTTTCTAAGATGATTGGAAGTGAAATTTAACATTATTCCTTCTGCTATTCATATTGATTCTGCTTTTTGGTTCTCACTGTTAATAGGATCAAGTGCTTGTGCTGCCATCATGCATTTTCCCTCCACCCTTCTTTCTTTATGGTAGTGAGAAAAACTCAAGATTTCAGCATTACAATATTTACTTTTACAACTGTGCAGTCCCCTGTTCCCACACCCCCACCTCCTGCTGGCCACAGGCTGGGGGCTGAACAAAGAAATTTGTTTGCTTAAGGAGCTGTTGAAGCCTGATAAGCACTCCAGGTAGCTACAAAGCTGGAGGGGTGGGGGGTGCAGTTTTATTATTTTGAGGGGTTTTAAAATTCTACTTTAAAAAATGTAAGCACATACTACAAAGAGAATGCATTATATTAATACAATGTAAAATCAATGCAAAATCACTTGAGCTTATGGCACTTACCCCATAGCCTAAAACGGGTAAATATAAATGAAGCTTCTTGAAACACCGTAGTGGTGGGACAACCCCCAGTTACTGAGATCACAATTAATTAGACCTTTTTTCTTCCTGGAAGGGTTGTCAATTTAAACAGATAGGTCAGATTAAGTCAAATAGACTTTGTTTCTGGAAGACTGAAATGAGCTGGGCAGCTCTGGCAGCCTAGGCACAACTGTGTTTTCTCAGGACCTGTGAGGTGACATATTCAGCTCTTTAAGAGGGAGTGTTAATTCTTCTACGCATTTGCTGGGAGCTTACTCTTTACAAGGTGGCTGTATGAAATGTTACTGAAGTGTAAGGCTTCTCCACTCTTCTTCTGTCTGCTCCCCTGCTCAGAGCATGATCTTGCAGCAGAGACACACTTTCTTGAATGCAGACATGAAGATTCTCAGAAATTATGATTCTTGTGAAGGAATCACAGAAAAATAAAATCCTAAATCAAAGGTACTAGAACATTCTGCACCTTCGAACTATTATAAGGTTTACAATTGTTCTTTTGCCCTCATTTCTTTACTACTTCAGCTAGAAACACTGTGCCTTTTATTCATCCCTGTAGCCTAGCTGAGTAGCTGGGAACCACTTCCCATGGCCTTGAAGACATTTTGAGAAGACTTGCAGCAAATCTCCACCTGCTCCTTCACACTCAATGAGATACTTGCATAGAAACTGGAACTAATTTGCTGTCTTCCAATTCATCACTCTGTAACTATACTTTGTTGTTTCAGTCTCTCAGACTACTCACTTGGAGCAGCATAATTCACTGAAAACTCATATTTCCGTATTTTGACAATGTGCCTTGCAGGCTGGTTTTCAGTCATAAGTGTCTCCTTGTTATCTTTAGGCAAACACGGGGAACAAGTAAGATAGAGCACACATTAGTCTCATTGTTTATTGCATTGCTGGAAAGAAAGTGTACCCATCATAACATGACTGGAGCAACTGCTGATCTTACAGTCCAGCCAGCTGGATTCCAGGTTACCTGGATACACCTCCTGGTGCTGTAACACAGCTCCAAACTGCAACTCTAAAATCCCACCCCTGATTTAGCAATTCATTAGCTTTGACTTTGGACAACACCATATTCTTGCCAGAGCAGAATTTTCCAGTCTTCTCCACAGAGACTCTCAACTAATGGAGTGACTCCTTACAATTTTATGTAACGATTTATTTAACAGTAGTGTGGTTTTAATTGAAATGCTCATCACCAAACTATTATTACAGTAATAATAATAACAAGCCAGTTTCCTCTTTTTAAGACATATCCAACCCAGAAAGCAGGTGAGGGGTAAGGAGACCAGTAGGTGGACTTAAGTAGCTATGCAGCATAAACCATAGATTTTCAAATTCTTCTGAGTGAGCTGAAAAGGCCAAGAGCTATGAGTGATAGAGTTGTGATCACCACAGTAGAAGGATAGTTCCCAGAGTTCTGGCCACAGGCTGGCATACGGACAGAGGAGTTCAGCTAAGCCTGGGTAGTGGTTTCACGTTCACCTCTGTTTCTGTTTGCTAAATTTAGTATAGTGGTTTGAGTGTTTATTCTCTTTTTGCCCTCTGTGGATAGGATCAGGAGAAGCAAAGCAGGCCCAAACTTAAAGATATAAAGGTAGACTTATTAACACACACACACTAAATGAAGAAAATGAGAAAATCAAAATAAAACTCTCAAAACACTCTTCCTCCCACCACAAAGTGTTCACTTTCGGAAAAACAACATAAAGAGACAAAACCTATGATTTTCAGTCAGTTTCACCATTTAAAAATAATCTTTCATCAGTTCTTTAGGAGAGAAGTCTCTTTTAGAACGTCCGTGGAGATTCTCCTCTGACAACATAAAACAATTCTCTTGTGGGTCTCAACTCTCACAAGGACAGCCGCCTTTGTGAAGTCCCTCCCATTAGCAGCTTTTCCCAACACTGCATATAGGTCATGCCTCCTTATTTGGGGTACCGTTTAGGGATGCCTCTTCTAGTATAAAAACCAAAAATTTTCTTCGATCTCTAAAATCATCTTCATCTCTAAAACTAGAGATGTCCTTTTTCCCTACCTGCAAAGGCTTACATATAACTTTTTCATCCTCTGTTCAAAATTCTCCATTAAATCTCCATTATATCAATCCACAACTTTTAACTAGAGCCATGCATCCCCCCAAGAGTATTCATATATTACAGGAAACAGTCCACTCTCCGTGGTTTCACAAGAAAAAGTCCAGCCAAATGAGGCCACTCCTCCTGTTTTGTCCCACTTAGGACTTCCACTCTCTCTTCACTGACTTCATGCTGTGCCTTCTCTATGTTCACTCTGTCCCTTCTCACTCACAAAAAGGTTAGTGCTCCAAAGGTTTCATTTTGTGCCAAGAAAGAGTTAACATCCTCGCCCGGGCCTGCAAATCGTCACATGATCTCTGCCGGGCAGCAGCCTCTAGGCTGCACGGCTGCGCGAGCTCAAAGGCATGCCGATGCCGGAGACTGTTTGGTGTCTCCCCCTCCACCCCTCAGTCTCAAGGCGTGGGGCCACTCTGAGCTATTCCCTGGGGCCCCCGGGTGGGGGGAGAGGGAGGGGAACATCTCCACCCCTGGCCCTGGCCGGCAGCTCAGGCAGCTGCCAAGGCGAGCTTAAAACTCGATAGATGTTAAACTCAGGGCTTTTCCTCCCCTCCCGCGCTGACAGCTGCCACCGGGCCCAGCCAGGGCCTGGTTCCACAAGCCTGGTGGGGCAGCGGGGTCTGGCCCGCTCCCCCACCCCCGGCTGCCGCACGGCCGGTGTTACCTGCTGCCAAGCTGGAAGGACCAGGACCAACTAGAACAAAATCGGCATTTGATAATGGGTATTCCCAAAAGTCACAGTCAGCTTCCTCAGTGGTCAAACCATATGTCAGTCTCTAAAAGTGGCTTCTGATAGGTGCCTATCCCTTCTAAAACAACTCCAAGGTTCTGACAGGGCAGTATTCTTTTTCCTGTTTAAATAACAACCAAACTGTTAACTCATGACAGCCTGTTTCAACAGGACCTCAGCATGAAGGCATTTCAGCCCTCTGAAAAGGAGGGAACTCTCCCTAATTTGATCAAGTCTTTATCCTGCACTTCTCCATCCCCTCTAAACATAAAATTGCTCACTCTGTGGTAAGCTGCACGTGAAAAATTCCAGTTTCAGCTGCACAGAGGTAAGGCCGACACCTGGACACTGCATCTGACTGGCAGACAATGCCATTTGAATCTTGCAGGATAACATTACCAGTACCAAAATATCTTCAGCCATAAATCAGGGACATGAATTTACAGTTGTTACCATACTCATGGCATTATTGCCAGAAAATTTTGGCACTATTTGGCATGCTATACAGAACTCTGTACTCTATCATGAGTAGCAGACAAACTCGTTATTGTTTCTCCCCATTATGCCCTTCAGCAGGAAGGATAAGACAAAGATACTCTGTCAACACAGCAGCTATGTGCAGGGAAACAAGAAGTTGGACTTGGAGGCCTACATGCTTATATAGGAAGAAATATTTTCTGGCCGTCTCTGATGAAATGCGAAATGGAATGTTCTCACTCCTCTCTCAGGCAGAGTTTGGGAATACAAAATGCAAACACTGTCCAGAGGCCTGCCCTTTTGGAGGAAAATGTGATATTTGAGGGGTTTTTTTGTTTGTTTGTTTGGTGTGGTTTTTTGGTTTTTTTGGTTTTTTTTTTTTTTTTTTTTAATCAGTTACCTTCTGGATTTACCACTTTCTGATAAAAATACAGGTGTTGCTGGTGATTTCTGTTCCTGGTGATTTCTGATATCACACATGATAAACTGAAGGAAAAGAGTTTTTCTGTTTCCAACTTACAGGCCTGTACACAGAAAAGTAATTTGGACCATTCAATTGATCAGAGAAACTGTAGTGTAATGCCATATAACCCAAACTTTAATAAGACCAAGAATTTTGTCATATTAAGACAGAACCCAGATTTCAGGTGCTGGGTAGTTGCAGCTGGTACCCTCTACCACAGCTAAAAAGACAGAAGTGAGGGATGAATTCTCCTAATGAACCATATCTTCTGTAGAGCAAGTAATCCACTACAGTTCTGAAAGCAGACATAGGGAGGAGAATTACAAACTCAGGCAGAAGGTTAGGGATGGAAAGTCAACCAGACACAGCAGCAAATACTGCCAACAGGCACAGGAAATAGAAGAGGAGCAGTGTTAGGAACTGTGTAAAGATAAGCAACTGGCACTATACTGACAGGAACCAAAAGGTCTGCAGAGTCAGCAATTTGCTTACTTGTTACTTGGTGCATGTTTTATGACAGACTGACCTTTTATTTTCTGAGCAAATCCAGGTAAAATGTAGAGTCTTTCCCACTTTGGTTCTAGAAGGATGTTGTAGTACGTTTCTCATGCATTTCTCTCTAGTTTTTTGAGACACACCAAGCCTAGAACTACTCAAATGGATTTCTGGTCATATTGCCTGTGATAACATGGACCAGACAAACACCAAGAGCCCTGCAGAGGAAACACCTGAGTGGTGCTGCTGGTTCACAGTCTACCCCAGAACGTCTTGTAATTACTTGTAACAGTAATTCTCTCCCACAGATAAATCAACATGACCCACCAGTTTCCAGCACTGTCTCCAGAGCAGAAGAAAGCTCTTGCAGACACTGCTCAGCGGATTGTGGCTTCAGGAAAGGGGATCCTAGCTGCAGATGAATCAGTGGGTGAGTTCTGGACATCAATCAGTGAGCAGTATGCAACATGTTTTTTCCTTTCAGTTTTGCTTCATATTTGAAATCAGTGGAGTAGAAGAAAAAACTGCTAGAAACTGTTGTCTGAGCAGAAACAATTCAGCCAGGTAGGGCTGCAGCTGTAACAACAAAAGCTTACAAACTATGGGTTGAGAAGGGAAGCTCTGAACTGAAGCCCCAGTTCATTACTACTTATTGGAACTAGGAGGCCAGCCAAGCCTAAAACCGCTTTGTCTGGCCTTTGTCACTAGGTACCATGGGGAACAGGCTGCAGCGGATCAATGTGGAGAACACAGAGGAGAACCGCCGAGCTTTTAGAGAGATCCTCTTCTCTTCGGACACTTCCATCAACCAGAGTATTGGCGGAGTGATCCTTTTCCATGAGACTCTCTATCAGAAAGACAGCAGTGGAAAGCCATTCCCAGCACTCATCAAGGAAAAAGGCATTGTGGTGGGAATTAAGGTGAGTATCTGTATGTGCTGGGCTGTCATCATAATTCAGAGACACCCCATTTGCAGAGAAAGTTACATTTGGGGCTGCACTCTCTCCTGAAAAACACTGTCCCTGTGGCCCTCCCCCCCGGCCTGCCCCCCCCCCCCCGCCCAGTTTTTGTCCTTGGTTTTAAAATTATCTGCATTGCTTTTATGCAAGTAACTACAGGCATATTTGCACTAGATGCTGGAACTTTTCATATGCTTACTCCCATCTGCTCACCATTCACTGCAAATAAGTCTCTCCATGCAGTAATCTAAATCTAATTCTTTCCACGTCTGACAAGAGTTCTTGAGCCATGTCCTACAGGCATCTACATACACACTGTCCCTCCTCTTATCTAGTTCACTCCTTTTTCTTCCCCTTTGCTCCAACATTTCCTTCCTTTGCACCCTGAGCATGTTAAGGTCCACACATTATTAACAGGCAGCCTTCAAGGCAGACTAGACATGGGTAAGAAGGTAAGAATTAGACCAGTTTCCACCTTCCTGTAACCCTTCCTGTTTTTCTGACCTCCACAGCTGGATAAAGGCACAGCACCTCTAGCAGGAACAAATGGAGAAACCACCATCCAAGGTAAGGAGAGATCTAGGGAGCCTAAGCTATGGCCCATGCAGCAAAAGCCATAGGGCTCACCTGAGATGCAGCCTTGGCTGGAGTCACAGTACTTTCCAGAGCTCTGTGCTGAAGAGCAGCTTTCAGTGAAGCATTGTTCTCTTTCTGCAGGGCTGGATGGGCTGGCTGAACGCTGTGCCCAGTACAAGAAAGATGGTGCTGACTTTGGCAAGTGGCGTGCAGTGCTGAAGATCACCAGCACCACACCCTCTCAACTTGCTATCCAGGAGAATGCCAACACATTAGCGCGCTATGCCAGCATCTGCCAGCAGGTACCTCCCCTCCAGCAGCCTTTCCTGAGATGCTGCTACCTCTTCTCCCTGTTCCCTGTGGTAACACACTAGGTAGCTCGAAAGGAGAATCCCTATGAGGGTTTTGGGAAAGACAGGGAGGAAAGGCAGCAAAGCACGAAGGAGTACCACCAAAATCAGAGCAAACAACAAGAACAGTTTTACTTCCACAGCCTTGTCTTTCTTTCTTTTAGAATGGCTTGGTGCCCATTGTGGAGCCAGAAGTCCTGCCTGATGGAGACCATGATCTCCAGCGCTGTCAGTATGTCACAGAGAAGGTAAGAAGATATTCCTGCCTCTGTTTTCCCCCTCACAAATCAGGAACTAAACTTTGTGCAGTTTGTGCTCACAGATCTTGAAGAAATTTGACCAAGAATGTCCTTCATAACTGCATCACAAAAATGAGCTGCTCCTAACAAACTAATAGGAAATCCAAGAGTATTTTCCATGCTTTTGGATTTTCACTTCAAAGACAATATACATTCTCAATCTCAAAAATATGTATCAGGACCAAACCAAAGTACCTCAATTTCAGCAGGGACAAATCCCTTAAATATGAAGGGTTGTATCCTGGTCATATCAAAAGCAGTGGGTTCTCCAACTGCAACCCCAGAGATAAATTTAATGAGAATGCAAAATTCAATTTGATCGTGCTGCAGTACCAAAAAATAAGCTGTCTTTTCACAGCAGGCTGAGGTGAAGAACTGAGTAGAGCTCTGTGTTAAATTCTCCTGTTTTCAGGTGCTGGCTGCTGTCTACAAGGCTTTGAATGATCATCACGTGTACCTGGAGGGGACACTGCTGAAACCCAACATGGTGACGGCTGGGCACTCTTGCTCCAAGAAGTACACCCCTCAGGATGTAGCCATAGCAACTGTCACTACTCTCCTCCGCACCGTTCCTGCTGCTGTTCCTGGTGATTTCTGATTCATTCCTATCTCTTCATTCCCTCTCTCTCTCCTACCTCTGACATGCCTGCTTCTTTGGCAAGGAAAGGTCAGGGATTGAGGTTGCTAGAACACTCTATTTCTAAGCCTCAAAACCTTTCTTGCAGGAATCTGTTTCCTGTCTGGAGGTCAGAGTGAAGAGGAGGCTTCTCTCAACCTCAATGCCATGAATCAGTCCCCTCTGCCTAAGCCTTGGAAACTGACATTTTCCTATGGGAGAGCCCTGCAAGCCTCTGCCCTGGCTGCGTGGTTAGGCAAAAACGAGAACAAGAAGGCTGCTCAAGAGGCCTTCCGCAAGCGGGCACAGGTACAACGCTTCCCCCCAGTACAGAGAAGAGCTGCTGTCCGTGAAGCGACATGTCACCTTTCTAAGGCTGCTTTTGATCCCACCCATCTTGGCACTTCATGTTCACCCAGGGGCATTACTCTGTTATTTCTGCCTTGCTTAGTTATTCCTGGTGGTTGCTCTTTACATATCTTATATACACCTTTACAGATCTTTCTCCCTCTATGCTGATGGTTTCCCTCTCACTTTTTTTTCCTCTCTTTTTCAGATTAACAGTTTGGCTTGCAGGGGACAGTATGTCCTGTCTGGGAAGACTGATGCAGCTGCCATGCAGTCACTGTTCACTGCCAGCTACACCTACTGAAAGCACAGGAACCTTCCTTCCTCCTGTCTCTTCTCATGCAGTGGAAGATGTTCAGAAATGAAAGAAAACCACAGAAATCTAATTTCCCTTACCCTATACCAAAATGGAGATAGAATGGCTGAGCTTCCTCTCCACCCTTCACTCCCACAATTTACCAAGGGGATATTCTTTTTTCATTTGCACAATCCAAGGAAAGGGAATTCTTCCCAAACAACAAACAACAGCTGCCAATGAATCATGAACCCACCCTTCCTCAGTTTGAAACTCAGCCCCTGGAATAGCAGGCAGATTGAGTAGTTCCCTAGCAGTTCAAATAGCTACCCTTGCCCATTACTACATTTTGCAGCCACAATCCTGAATTATAAAACCTGAATGTGTATTCAATCATGTCAATAAAACAGTAATTGAAAACTTATCTCTATCTCACAATTTTTTTTTTTTGTTTTGTGTAAACTTTTCCATATCTTTAACGCATCTGTGGTTTTTGGTAGTCCTTGCAAAGATTGAGTCACAAAGTATTACAGTTGGTGAGCTTGGGAAACTCTGAGGAGATATCAGCTCAATGGTGACACAGCTCAAGAGGTTAATCCTGCTGACAAAAGTCTGGTAGACACTAAAACACTTGGGGGAGATGTACACAGCAAGCACTGCTAAGGAATTAGGCCACAGATAAACAACACTACCTTCAGAAGCATCTCATGTCTCTGGAAAACCATCATTCCTGAGATGAGGCTGCTACACTGTGTTAGAGTTGCACATGTTGAGTCAGGGCTGTACAAAGACTGTCCTTACAAACCACCTTTACAGTAGTGTTTTCCACAATAATTAATACAAAGCATGCTTGAAAGCATCTTGACCTACATGTTGTGTAGCTTGAATAATGAGGCTGATGTTGCAGACCAATGGTTTGACCTTTGGCCTGTTGTTGCTGTGTCCATGTTAAAGGAGTAAGCATTATATAGCTACAGCACAGTCAAATGGTTGTAATGAAAAAGAAGCATAAATAGCAAAAACAGCAGGCCTAAGGTTATGTAAGAGTATTTGCCTGGCTACATGCTACATCAATCAAATCATGAGGCCTTGGAGCAGCCCTGTAAACAGCCAGGGTCAGACCCATGACCAAGAGGACTCATGTCTCTCCAGGGTGACCTCTCTCTGCTGGCTGCTCCTCCTCGCCACTGGCACTCGCTCTTCCTGCCAACAAATACAGGGAAAACAGTCAAAATCACCACCTTGTAACCACCTCCTCATGGCCTCTGTGTTAGTAATCAGCATGCCACACAGGCAATAAATAAACAGCCACAATCCTTCATGTGGATCTAGTCACTGCATAATTAAGGCTTGCATTTAGTCTCTCCTGACAATGAACAAAGAGGAAGTGATTTGCCAAAAAACACTCCAGAGGCTAATGCTAGCGTCTGCTTCAGGTGTGGTCCTCTGGGTCTCCATATATCTGACTTCAGTGAAACGTCTGCTATTGATGAGCAGCATCCTACTGATACTGTGATCCAAGATCAATCTCAGAATAATTTGCATTAGAAATTACCTTAAAAATAATATTTTTCTATCCATTCAGTTGCAAACTCCCTGCCATGGTGAGACACTAATTTTGAAGCTTCGAGAAAAGCTAAAGTTACAGTTAACAATAAATATTGCTGATTTAGCTAAAATGAATAGATAAACTTTGCTGAAATCAGTTAAAAGTTAGAAGATAGTTAAAAGAAACCAGATTTAAGATAAACTACCCCAGATTTAATAATTCATTGCTTGTCAAACAGAGAAACTAATCAATACAACACAAGACCTCTTGTTTCCAGAAATCCACTGAAATAGTCCTGGAAAACAGGAAACAGATAGTTCTACCATCCATCAATCACATCTGCTTTGAAAAAGTTGAAAGTTTAGAACGAGGAAGACTTGTTTTACTTCCTCCTTTTGGTGACCACTCCTCACAAAAGGACCACTGACCCATTTCAGAGAACAAACTATGCGTGCTTAATAGCCTTTTTGTCAATTAACATACGAATCAGAGAAAAAGAAGTGACAGGAGTATGAATATGCATTTATATTTTGTGTATTCAACATTTTTGTAAATAAAAGGCTTTGTAATTACCTGTGATCTTAGCAGTGCACATTAAAGAACTACCCCATGCGCTGCCCAGCATCGCAATAAACATACACTTTCTAACTTTAACTGTTAGAGAGTCTTTTGTCTGTCACAGTTGAATATTGACATTAGATCGATATTCATATTTTAATAAATCAATGGGCAGGGACAACTTCCACTAGACCAGGTTGCTCTGAGCCCAGTCCAATCCTAGCCTTGAACATTTCCAGGGATGGGGAAATCATCTTGCAGTTTCTCTGGGCAACCTATGTTAAAGCCTCACTGCCTTCATAGTAAAGAATTTAATCCAAATATCTACTTTTCCCTTTTTTCGTTTAAAACCTCCTTGTCCTGTCACTATCTGTATGTGTAAGAAGTCCCTCTCCCTCTTTTCATTAGTCACCATCAGCACCAAGGTTACCAAAATTCCCCCTATTTATATATTTTAATAAACAAAGGAATTAATGTTCATTGACGTCAAGTTACCTGGTTTTCATAATAATTAGCGTTCTCTCTGCTGTTAATTAATGATAGTCTTGCTTCTCCTGCTAATTTATGTGCCTGCTCAGTCTTTCCTTTCAGTTAGTGGTTTCTTGAATTCATGGCTATGAGTCGATGGCCTCGATATCCCCTGCTGGAATTACCCATTACACTGCCAAAGCTGGTTCAGCATAGTTGCTGCATCGGCTTTATTAGTTTGTTCCTTGTCTTGGGGGTTCTGCTAAATATCCTGTGATCCATAAATTCTGCATTCTTTGTGACACTATCAGTGTTACATCCTCCTTCCCAAGCCTTGCTAAACTCCCCTAGGTCTGAGATCATTGAAACCTGTCAAGACCTTAATCTTAACAAGGCAATTCTGCCAACAAATAATCTGCCTTTCCAACACCTGGATATCACTTAGAGTTTGTTGGCTACTTTCTGTTACACAGACAATATCTCCCTTCCTGTCGATTAGGCCTGAAAGCACACAAAGACCAAGCATCAAAGAATGCCTTTTCCTAAGGAAATTTTCACACATTCCGTTTCCCACAGAGGGGGCTGGCTTGCGGGCACGGACTACATTTCCCATGAGGTTTTGCGGAGTGCGGCAGAAATGCGTCACCCGTGGTGGCCGCGGGAAGGTGCCCCCAGCATGGCGGCGGTGCGGGCAGCGGCGCGGCGGAGCCCCACGGGGCTCAGGGCGTTCTGGAGCAGCCGCAGGTACGGGGTGGAGGGACGGCCTCTGGCCTTCTCCCCACTGGAGGTCACTTAGCCCGACATCCTTTGAGCAAATCCCTCAGGATTTGTCCAGGCGGATTTTGAATGTCTTTAGAGAAGGAGACTCCACTGGTTCTCTGGGCAACCAGCGCCCACTGAGGTGCACTGCTGGCGAGCGCGTGCGGTGTTGCGGGGTTGGGGCCTTTAGAAGTGATACTGCTTTTGTTAGGAGTGGCAAAACGAATTTCACAGGAATGAAATATGATTCCTCTGTAACATTTTACGTGAAACCACGCATGGGTTGTTGACTAGATTATGTCATATGAGAAAGTAAAATTTTTTACTGAAAACCAGTGATAATTTTTTTCTACATGTGGGCACTGATTTTGTTCTGTAGTAGTGGCTATTTTCTGTTAAGCTTTTTATTCATAGCAAATTAGAAAATGGAGCTGTAACAGAAAACAAATAACTAATCTAGTTAAAATGCTGTTTTCACTAACCAATGAAATAAGGTGGGTGGGTGATGGTTCTACAGAAGCAGCCCTGTGTGGGGAGCAGCACTTGCGGAAAGCCTGTGCACTTCTGGATAACAGACCGATGAGCCCATGGGATGTGTGAACTGTATGGATTGATTGTGGTTTAAAACATCACAAATACAAAAATGCTCTGAGGCTGTCTTGAGTAGCCCAGAGGCTGAAACTCTTTCTCTTCTGGTGCCAGCAGGAAGGAGGAAAGAGGAGTGGAAGCAGACCGAGCAGTTCCTGAGAAGGAGGAGAAGAGTGAGCCCAGCCTGATCTGCCCCCCACCACGCAGCCAGAGTTACCTCCCTCGCGATGACCTGCAGAGCTGCCTCGAGTCCCACATCAGGGAGGTCTTTGGGCCCTCTCTTCCTGAGGACTGGCAGCAGACTCCTCTGCAGGAGAACAGGCTGAAGCATCGCCTGCTGGCCCAGCTGGTGGCAGAGCTGGGACACGCTGTCCCCAACTCCCAGCTGCACCGGATGCGCCACGCCGGGGATGTGCTGGGTTTCTATCGCACCCCCGTGAAAGATGGGACCAAGATTGATGAACTCGTGGCTGCAGAGCTGCCCCCAAACCTGAGAATCGTCTGGCAGCAGTGAGTCCCCCCACAGAGCATCTCTGTGCCTGGCTTGTGCTGCAGGGCAGCGGCAGAGCCCTCTCGTTGGGGTGAGATGTGTGAATTTCACTAACAGAAGTTCACTGAAATCTGTTCACTCAGTAACGGTGAAGTCTTCAACAGCCCTATAAAATCAGTTGCTTTCAAGGCATCTTGTTGAATTCTGCAGTGTCTGTTAAGGGCCCTGTTTTATAAGTTCTTTGGGTGTTAGTTTTTCTTCCATGTTGGCTATGTGTTTAGTTTTTCTTCCCCATCTAACTGATGATGCAGGCCTGCTTTTAATCAGAGGAGGCAAACAGTGAAGTTAGGAGAACAAGAAAATAAACAGTCTGAGAAATGCAATGTACTTTATGAGTGTTTTCTATGAAACAAGTTGTTTCCAGTGAGGTTGAGAGTCTGTGTGATCTTTCTAGGAATAATCCAGAAATGTCCTGGTTATACTGCTCTGTGCCCTGATACCATGCTTCCCTGGTTTCTTTCAAAGTGCAGATACACTCAGGCACTGCTGCTTTTGTGTATTACAGTGCTCAGTTTTTTAACGGAGCAAACGTTTCAAATGCTGCCTTCTTCTCAAAAGCTCTGAAGAAATTTAAGAACACTTTCTTTTCTCGTTTTGACTCTTGCAGAATTACAAAATAGTGTAAGTGTACACCTACATGTTCCACTGGGGGGTGTTTCACTGGTCACCATGGAAGGCTAAATGTTCACAAATTTCTCCCCTGCAGCTTATCAGGAAACCACAGTGTGACAAATGGCTGTCATCTTGTTGGCTTCAACGGCTGTATGGGAGAAATGAATTGGAAATTACTTTTTCATGAAATTATGTCCTTCATTAAAACCAGAGATGCCTGCACCTCCTAGTTTCCTCTTTAACAATCACTATCTAA